>NC_051154.1:248429112-248617328 GCF_013339745.2 Dermacentor silvarum
AGTGGGCGCCTTTTAGTGGCTGATTTTTGTTTTGCGATAAGGAATTCCGTGTCATTTGTGTCTACGCACCGAATATTCAAACAGACCGGCGATCCTTCTTTGAGCGTCTTGAAGAGTACGTAAACTGTGACAAGGTGGTAATACGTTGGGCGATTTTAACTGTGTATGCACTGCTGACGATCGCGCAAAATGTTCACACGTTCGCGATAGGAGTGCTGAATTGCTAATGCAGTGGTGCACGATTACGACTTGGAAGATATCGGTAGTGTCTTTGCCAGTGGTACTCACCCACAGTTTACTCACTTCCAGCGTGATAGCCACGCTCGGCTAGATAGATTATATGTGTCAGCCGAATTGGTGCCCTTGTGTAGTGAATATGATGTGCAACCCATTGCATATAGCGATCACTGCTTGGTAACTGCACCTTGGGAAAACACAGATCAAACACACCTTTAACTGGGACCTCTGGAAGTTGAACGCGCAGTTGCTGGATGACGATGCCTTCGTTGATGCTGTTGCGAAAGAACTTGAAAGCCTGATTTCAGTCGAATTAGCAAGCTTCGCCATTAAATGGGAATATTTTAAACAGAAAGTAAAAACAATGGCTATTGAAAGAAGCAGTGTCCTTCGGCATAACCTGAAACAGGCAGAAACGAACCTTCGCCAGCAACTGCAATTTTTCATCAGCATGGAAAGTGTCCAGCCTGGTGTGTATGTTAACGAAATAAAGGAAGTGAAAGCCGAACTCGAAAGGATAGACGCTAAGAAATACAAAGCCGCCGTTGTGCGATCAAGGTCTGAGAAGCTGTGGGCGGGATAAGCGCCAACAAAACGAGCTCTCTCAGACGAGAAAAGGTACGCATGTCGGAAGGAAATCCGCCAGCTAGCTAAAGGCAGTGACATCACGTCCGACAAAAACGACATCAAACAAGGGATCGTCGATTCACTTCAAAGCCTTCTTAGGTCAACCACGCGAACCTAAAGATGGCTACCAGACGGAATTCCTTTCATTGATGCCAAAGCTCGATGAAGAAGTTAAGGCACGGCTAGAACATCCCATTACCCTGAGTGAGATAGAGTGCGCAATAGACGAGTTGGCGCCCGGTAAAGCACCTGGGCCTGATGGCTTAGGGGCTACTTTCTATAAAACGTTTAAGTCAGCGCTGGCTCATGTCCTCCATCTAGTTATCAGCGAAGCGTATGACCGAAAAAGATTGCCCTTGTCTTTCACAACCTCGCATATCGTGCTAATCCCGAAGAGTGATGACGAAAAGAAACGTTTGTTGCCAGGCTCATATCGCCCGATAACTCTAGCCAACGTTGACTATAAGGTATTCACGAAAGTTTTAGCGAAACGACTGCAAAGTGTCATAAAAACATTGGTAGGGCCTCACCAGACTTGTGGCATTAAAGGCCGCAGTATTACAACAAATGTACACGTGGTTCGAAGTGTGCTAGAGTGTTGCGACTCGATTGGCGATTACGTCGCGATGATGCAGATAGATTTGGCGAAAGCCTTCGACCTCGTCTCGCACAAGGCTCTACTATGCATACTCGAACATATGAACGTTGGCAGTGTCATAACGGAAGGCGTAACGATGGCGTACAAAGACTGCTCAACGCGAATCATTGTTAATGGGGAGCTCACCGATAGCTTTCGTGTGCTCTCGTCGGTGCGTCAAGGATGCCCGCTTTCGCCCCTTCTGTTTGCTGCTTATCTCGAGCCACTCTGTTTGGCCATTAAGAACAACGACCGCATAGCAGGCTATCGACTACAGGCAGCACACGTTAAAATATTGGCGTATGCAGACGACATCGCGATTCTCTGCACAAATAAAGCCAGTATTAAAGAGGCAACTACTGTAGTCGAAAAATTTTGCGATTCAGCTGGAGCCCAGATAAATTGGGATAAAAGTTATGGCTTCTGGCATGGGAGTTGGGAAGACACGCCCGAGACCTTTTCTCGATTGAATTGGTCAAAGTTACCTACACAGTACCTGGGGGTGCCTCTCGGAAGTTACCGTGAGGCCGAACCGTACTGGCTCGACCAAGCTTCGAGAGCAAAGGAAAAGGCTGACGGTTGGAGAGGAAAGCAATTGTCAATGTTTTCTAGAGCCACTGTTTGCAACCTCTTTTTAGTTTCAAAGATATGGTATGTTATGAATGTGTTGTGTGCTGCGCGGGTAAGCGTACAAAAAATTCACCGCATTTTCGCTACTTTCATTTGGGCTTCTACCTGGGAGAGGACGAGTCGAACAAATTTGTTTCTCCCGGTCAAGAAAGGTGGGCTGGGTCTAGTTCACTTGTTTTTGCGACAAATTGTGTCACGCTTTGTGTTTCTGCGGGATCAAAATGATCTCTTTCTTCGAACAATAGTACAAGTACGGCTGGGCAGACTTCTTCCAGGATTCGTTGTTTCGTCGGCTCAGAACATGCCGGGAACTGTGAAAGGATACCTGCGTGAAGTGGTGATGTCATATAGGATGTTAAATGTGCGTTTCTCACAGCAGTATCTCTCCACCGTTACAAAGAAAAAATTGTACAGAGATCTTGTGGACACGATGCTCCCCGTACCTTTGTACCGCTCGCCACACCGTGGAGGCCCCGGACAGGACGTGCTAAAAAGAGTGAAGAAAATGCCAGTACGGCCATCAACTAAGTCCTTCTTCTTCCAATTACATTCAAACACACTTCCCGTTAAGACCTGGCTTCATAGCAAGGGTATTTTCATCCCCTGGAACACCAACTGCTTTTTATGTAAAAAACCAGAAACAATAGAACATGTTTTCCTAGATTGCTGGGACCCGATCTTTCACTGGGACGTTCTGCAGAGAACGCTGAAGAAGCAGTTACCCCTGGACCCGTATGGGATACGCTTTTTGCCAATAGATACCTCAGAGCAAGTACCGTACGACCTCATTATGGTCCTGGGCCTCCACGCTATGTGGAAAACTCGCATGCAATTTGAACATGCAGACTTGGTTGTAATACCGGTGCGAGAACACTTCATTGAGAGTGTTGTTTACGTGAGAGACGCTTACAAATCACTGCCTGATCCACCACAATAGATGTCGAACTGGTGTCACTGAAAAGATTTTAGTGCTGTGCTAGCCAAAGTGTGGCTGGCACGTTTTATCCTTTGTAACCTATGAGTTTGTACGTCGAAGACGGCAATAAAGAAAAAAAAATGACCTCGGCTCGTTGGTCTAGGGGTATGATTCTCGCTTTGGGTGCGAGAGGTCCCGGGTTCAAATCCCGGACGAGCCCGTTTTTTTTTACCTTCACTAGGCATGCGAATAAATATTTAAAAAACGATGATCATTATCCTCTTATTTGATGATGTTCCCTTTCTCTTCTCAGCACAGACGCGTCCAAAGATGCGCACTTCTTTTTCTTCGTTTCTCAAGCGAGCCAAGATGTGGCGATACTGTAAACGTGCCGCGAATGTAGGATGACCTCGGCTCGTTGGTCTAGGGGTATGATTCTCGCTTTGGGTGCGAGAGGTCCCGGGTTCAAATCCCGGACGAGCCCGTTTTTTTTTACCTTCACTAGGCATGCGAATAAATATTTAAAAAACGATGATCATTATCCTCTTATTTGATGATGTTCCCTTTCTCTTCTCAGCACAGACGCGTCCAAAGATGCGCACTTCTTTTTCTTCGTTTCTCAAGCGAGCCAAGATGTGGCGATACTGTAAACGTGCCGCGAATGTAGGATGACCTCGGCTCGTTGGTCTAGGGGTATGATTCTCGCTTTGGGTGCGAGAGGTCCCGGGTTCAAATCCCGGACGAGCCCGGTTTTTTTTTTACCTTCACTAGGCATGCGAATAAATATTTAAAAAAGGATGATCATTATCCTCTTATTTGATGATGTTTCCTTTCTCTTCTCAGCACAGACGCGACCAATGGTATGGTATGGTATGGTATGCCTTATCTGATGGCGCATACCCACTGCGGGGGATTGGCCAAGATTTGGGTGGGATTAGGCAATCTTTTTTAATACTAAAATCGGTAAAGCTAAATGGAGAAAATGAACAAAAATAAAATATTTAAGAATTCAAGAAAATCTATTTGAAGCATTTATAAATTCCTCCACGGCTGAGCAAATATCCCTGTGGCACTTTCCAAGAGCGGAGGCTCCTAAAGAAAGGATGTTTAGGATAGAAAAGCCTAAACCAAGCTGTGCAAATTTTGATTCTAGAATATTTTTCCTTAAAGAAGAAAAACGTCGGCAGAATATGAAAAAATGATGTATTGTTTCATCTTCTCCACAGAATGGGCACAGAGGGGAGGGCACCAGACCAGCCCTGTGACGATAGAAGTTTAATATTGGTACCCGACAACGTAATCGGGTAAAGATGACTTCAGTTTTTCTGGTGTGAAAGGAATTTTTGGGCCAAGGGAATAGGAGGTGTCGATATTCTGAGAAATTAGCTACAGTCGGGTTCAAGAAGTCTTGAATAATTGAATATCTCCTGAATCTAGTAGTCGTTAGGTAAGCTATTGTAGGAAGTAATCGTAATACAGGGCCACTGAGGGCCGCTCTCGCGAGACTGTCAGCCATTTCGTTCATGACTAATCCTTTATGTCCAGGCACCCAAAGCAATCTAATTAAATTTATGTGGGCAGGCACTAGAAAATGAAATGTACGTAAAAGGTTAGTGACACTATTTGCTGTGAGCGAGGAACATAAAGATAAAGAATCTGTTATTATTACTACCGCTGATATTGATGAATTTAGTTTGCGTAGGGCTAGAACTACAGCTAGAAATTCAGCCATAAATACGGAAAGGAAGTCCGGAATCCTGATTGCGAACGACCAATTTAGAGCAGGAGAGAAAATGCCAATTCCAGATTTTTCTTCACACTGTGAGGCGTCTGTCGCAATGATCGTACTTATTGATAAACTTAATAAATGGTCTTGTAATAGGCCGTTTAATATATTATAAGAAAGGAGTTTTGCGTTGTTTGGGTAGATGTCATCATATATGATTTGTAGGTTTTTTCGCACATCACAAATAGGCGGCACCTCCCAGATACGTACATTTAAGGGATTGATTAATGTTTGTGCGAAGACCACCTGGGGTGTATGAAAACGAGGCCAGTGTATTCCGAAGAATAGTGCAGGCTGGGAAATGAATATGTATTCTCATCTTGTAATAGGGGATTCATACAATTTTAAGATTGTTTGCACCGTCAGTAAGCGAAATCTACACAATATTGAGGGCAACCTGACTTCTTGGTGTAGTATGTTATTGGCAACACATTTGGGTAATCCACAACACAGTCGTAGGGCTTCCCGCTCAAGCAGAACAAGGGGACGTAATTTATAAGCTGGCGCACCGGAAAATAATACACATCCAAATTCTAAAATGGGCCGCACATACATTTTATATATCATTAAAAGTGGATCTCTCCGCATTCCGGACCGACTGTTGCACAGCTTACGAAGCATACCAACGGCTCTCACTCCTTTATTAACTATTTGGTCAATATGGCCGAGCCAGCTGAGGGAACCGTCATATACTACACCTAAATATTTCACAGACTCCACTTGAGGTATAGTCTCGAGGCGATAAGATAGCGATATGTTAACAGGATTGTTAAGAGGGAAAACCAATATCGAGCATTTTCTAACGTTAAGTGAAAGGCGAATTTTGTTTAACCAGGTTTCTATGGCATAGAGGTAGTTTTGTAGTCGATAATATAGAGAGTGGATATTACTGTCTGATGCGAAGAAAGCAATGTCATCTGCGTATACGTATGTTTGCACATCTTGATGAAGAGGAATGGAACACATCAGAATGTTAAAAAGTAATGGTGAAGTGACAGCTCCTTGAGGAACACCACGTGATTGATTATAAATACTCGAGGAAAAGCCTCTTAGAGAGCAGTAAAATGTTCTTCCGTTTAAAAATTCATCAATCCAGTTTGAAAAATAATTTGGAATCTCTAGACTTCACAATATATCTAATACGATTAAGTGTTCAACGCTGTCGTATGCTTTGGAAATGTCTAACGTCACGAGAGCACCTATTTGCCTCTGTCGCCGTGCTAATTTTATTCTACTTTCTAAGTCCACGTGAGCATGCCAAATGGAACATGATGGTCGGAATCCAATTTGGCAGGGGCTAAGCAAGTCTTTGTTCTGTATAAATTTAATCATACGGGCATATAGAATTCTTTCGATTAATTTAACAAAATTTGAAGTTAGGGCAATTGGTCTAATATTATCTATTGTATATCCTTCCCCATGATTTTTAAGAATTGGGATGATTTTAGCGATTTTCCACGCAGACGGAATCCATGAAAACCGAATCGAGTAATTTACAACAGCTAAAAGGTCATTAGAAGCTTCCTTAAATAAGATTCTGATCATAGCAGATGTTACCCCATCCACGCCGGGAGCTGAATCTGGAAGCCGCTCCACAATTTCAGCCAATTCCAACATAGAGACTTCTGTAAAATCATCTGATGCCCTACGTAAGCGAGAACAACTTGGCAATACGGAAGAAAATCTAAGCTCTAATCCCTTCGCAATTTCTTCTAGTGATTGTTTTATTTCATCGCTACTTAAGATTATAGAGTCAATATTAATTTGACGTGGAAGAACTTTTCTACTGCGGAGAAATCGGAATAATGCGCGCTTATTTTTATTGTTAGACAGGAAATCAAAATGCTTACAGTCGAATTCATCTTTGGCTTTTGAAACTGTATGTTTAAAGATTGCTCGAAAAAATTTGTAGTCACTCCAATTTTGCGGACTCTGGTTATGTAATAATTTTTTCCAAGCAGCTTTTCTCTTTCTGTAGTCTCGGCTGCATTCTTCATTCCACCAAGGGCTGTAAGAATTTCTTTTATTCAATCTAATCTCAAATTGAGCCTTTTTTTTTAGAGTTTTCCAAAGCGGAACAAATAATCGTGGTTTTTTGTTCTGTAGGCGCATCAGACAGAGATGAAAGGGCATTTCGTAAGCATTTTTTAAAAATGTCGTAGTTTATAAAAGTTCGAACCTGGTAACTCATAAATGTTACAGGACGGGCAACTTCAAATACTATTGGAAGGTGATCACTGTTTGTCGAACACTCAACAGTCGACCAAGAAGTTACGGAAAGACTCGGGCCACAGAATGTAAGATCTATTAAAGAGTAAGATTGACCTCGCACAAACGTAATAGATCCGGAGTTAACACACGTTAGCCGATTGTCCAACGACCAGTTCCATAATCGGGTGCCCCACAAATCTGTTCTTAAACCCCATGAGATATGGTGAAACAAAAGATGCGCACTTCTTTTTCTTCGTTTCTCAAGCGAGCCAAGATGTGGCGATACTGTAAACGTGCCGCGAATGTAGGATGACCTCGGCTCGTTGGTCTAGGGGTATGATTCTCGCTTAGGGTGCGAGAGGTCCCGGGTTTAAATCCCGGACGAGCCCGTTTTTTTTTACCTTCACTAGGCATGCGAATAAATATTTAAAAAACGATGATCGTTATCCTCTTATCTGATGATGTTCCCTTTCTCTTCTCAGCACAGACACGACCAAAGATGCGCACTTCTTTGTCTTCGTTTCTCAAGCGAGCCAAGATGAGGCGATACTGTAAACGTGCCGCGAATGTAGGATGACCTCGGCTCGTTGGTCTAGGGGTATGATTCTCGCTTTGGGTGCGAGAGGTCCCGGGTTCAAATCCCGGACGAGCCCGTTTTTTTTTTTACCTTCACTAGGCATGCGAATAAATATTTAAAAAACCATGATCATTATCCTCTTATTTGATGATGTTTCCTTTCTCTTCTCAGCACAGACGCGACCAAAGGTATGGTATGGTATGGTATGCCTTATCTGATGGCGCATACCCACTGCGGGGGATTGGCCAAGATTTGGGTGGGATTAGGCAATCTTTTTAATACTAAAATCGGTAAAGCTAAATGGAGAAAATGAACAAAATAAAATATTTAAGAATTCAAGAAAATCTATTTGAAGCATTTATAAATTCCTCCACGGCTGAGCAAATATCCCTGTGGCACTTTCCAAGAGAGGAGGCTCCTAAAGAAAGGATGTTTAGGATAGAAAAGCCTAAACCAAGCTGTGCAAATTTTGATTCTAGAATATTTTTCCTTAAAGAAGAAAAACGTCGGCAGAATATGAAAAAATGATGTATTGTTTCATCTTCTCCACAGAATGGGCACAGAGGGGAGGGCACCAGACCAGCCCTGTGACGATAGAAGTTTAATATTGGTACCCGACAACGTAATCGGGTAAAGATGACTTCAGTTTTTCTGGTGTGAAAGGAATTTTTGGGCCAAGGGAATAGGAGGTGTCGATATTCTGAGAAATTAGCTACAGTCGGGTTCAAGAAGTCTTGAATAATTGAATATCTCCTGAATCTAGTAGTCGTTAGGTAAGCTATTGTAGGAAGTAATCGTAATACAGGGCCACTGAGGGCCGCTCTCGCGAGACTGTCAGCCATTTCGTTCATGACTAATCCTTTATGTCCAGGCACCCAAAGCAATCTAATTAAATTTATGTGGGCAGGCACTAGAAAATGAAATGTACGTAAAAGGTTAGTGACACTATTTGCTGTGAGCGAGGAACATAAAGATAAAGAATCTGTTATTATTACTACCGCTGATATTGATGAATTTAGTTTGCGTAGGGCTAGAACTACAGCTAGAAATTCAGCCATAAATACGGAAAGGAAGTCCGGAATCCTGATTGCGAATGACCAATTTAGAGCAGGAGAGAAAATGCCAATTCCAGATTTTTCTTCACACTGTGAGGCGTCTGTCGCAATGATCGTACTTATTGATAAACTTAATAAATGGTCTTGTAATAGGCCGTTTAATATATTATAAAAAGGAGTTTTGCGTTGTTTGGGTAGATGTCATCATATATGATTTGTAGGTTTTTTCGCACATCACAAATAGGCGGCACCTCCCAGATACGTACATTTAAGGGATTGATTAATGTTTGTACGAAGACCACCTGGGGTGTATGAAAACGAGGCCAGTGTATTCCGAAGAATAGTGCAGGCTGGGAAATGAATATGTATTCTAATCTTGTAATAGGGGATTCATACAATTTTAAGATTGTTTGCACCGTCAGTAAGCGAAATCTACACACTATTGAGGGCAACCTGACTTCTTGGTGTAGTATGTTATTGGCAACACATTTGGGTAATCCACAACACAGTCGTAGGGCTTCCCGCTCAAGCAGAACAAGGGGACGTAATTTATAAGCTGGCGCACCGGAAAATAATACAAATCCAAATTCTAAATTGGGCCGCACATACATTTTATATATCATTAAAAGTGGATCTCTCCGCATTCCGGACCGACTGTTGCACAGCTTACGAAGCATACCAACGGCTCTCACTCCTTTTTTAACTATTTGGTCAATATGGCCGAGCCAGCTGAGGGAACGGTCATATACTACACCTAAATATTTCACAGACTCCACTTGAGGTATAGTCTCGAGGCGATAAGATAGCGATATGTTAACAGGATTGTTAAGAGGGAAAACCAATATCGAGCATTTTCTAACGTTAAGTGAAAGGCGAATTTTGTTTAACCAGGTTTCTATGGCATAGAGGTAGTTTTGTAGTCGATAATATAGAGAGTGGATATCACTGTCTGATGCGAAGAAAGCAATGTCATCTGCGTATACGTATGTTTGTACATCTTGATGAAGAGGAATGGAACACATCAGAATGTTAAAAAGTAATGGTGAAGTGACAGCTCCTTGAGGAACACCACGTGATTGATTATAAATACTCGAGGAAAAGCCTCTTAGAGAGCAGTAAAATGTTCTTCCGTTTAAAAATTCATCAATCCAGTTTGAAAAATATTTTGGAATCTCTAGACTTCACAATATATCTAATACGATTAAGTGTTCAACGCTGTCGTATGCTTTGGAAATGTCTAACGTCACGAGAGCACCTATTTGCCTCTGTCGCCGTGCTAATTTTATTCTACTTTCTAAGTCCACGTGAGCATGCCAAATGGAACATGATGGTCGGAATCCAATTTGGCAGGGGCTAAGCAAGTCTTTGTTCTGTATAAATTTAATCATACGGGCATATAGAATTCTTTCGATTAATTTAACAAAATTTGAAGTTAGGGCAATTGGTCTAATATTATCTATTGTATATCCTTCCCCATGATTTTTAAGAATTGGGATGATTTTAGCGATTTTCCACGCAGACGGAATCCATGAAAACCGAATCGAGTAATTTACAACAGCTAAAAGGTCATTAGAAGCTTCCTTAAATAAGATTCTGATCATAGCAGATGTTACCCCATCCACACCGGGAGCTGAATCTGGAAGCCGCTCCACAATTTCAGCCAATTCCAACATAGAGACTTCTGTAAAATCATCTGATGCCCTACGTAAGCGAGAACAACTTGGCAATACGGAAGAAAATCTAAGCTCTAATCCCTTCGCAATTTCTTCTAGTGATTGTTTTATTTCATCGCTACTTAAGATTATAGAGTCAATATTAATTTGACGTGGAAGAACTTTTCTACTGCGGAGAAATCGGAATAATGCGCGCTTATTTTTATTGTTAGACAGGAAATCAAAATGCTTACAGTCGAATTCATCTTTGGCTTTTGAAACTGTATGTTTAAAGATTGCTCGAAAAAATTTGTAGTCACTCCAATTTTGCGGACTCTGGTTATGTAATAATTTTTTCCAAGCAGCTTTTCTCTTTCTGTAGTCTCGGCTGCATTCTTCATTCCACCAAGGGCTGTAAGAATTTCTTTTATTCAATCTAATCTCAAATTGAGCCTTTTTTTTGAGAGTTTTCCAAAGCGGAACAAATAATCGTGGTTTTTTGTTCTGTAGGCGCATCAGACAGAGATGAAAGGGCATTTCGTAAGCATTTTTTAAAAATGTCGTAGTTTATAAAAGTTCGAACCTGGTCACTCATAAATGTTACAGGACGGGCAACTTCAAATACTATTGGAAGGTGATCACTGTTTGTCGAACACTCAACAGTCGACCAAGAAGTTACGGAAAGACTCGGGCCACAGAATGTAAGATCTATTAAAGAGTAAGATTGACCTCGCACAAACGTAATAGATCCGGAGTTAACACACGTTAGCCGATTGTCCAACGACCAGTTCCATAATCGGGTGCCCCACAAATCTGTTCTTAAACCCCATGAGATATGGTGAAACAAAAGATGCGCACTTCTTTTTCTTCGTTTCTCAAGCGAGCCAAGATGTGGCGATACTGTAAACGTGCCGCGAATGTAGGATGACCTCGGCTCGTTGGTCTAGGGGTATGATTCTCGCTTTGGGTGCGAGAGGTCCCGGGTTTAAATCCCGGATGAGCCCGTTTTTTTTTACCTTCACTAGGCATGCGAATAAATATTTAAAAACGATGATCATTATCCTCTTATTTGATGATGTTCCCTTTCTCTTCTCAGCACAGACGCGTCCAAACATGCGCACTTCTTTTTCTTCGTTTCGCAAGCAAGCCAAGATGAGGCGATACTGTAAACGTGCCGCGAATGTAGGATGACCTCGGCTCGTTGGTCTAGGGGTATGATTCTCGCTTTGGGTGCGAGAGGTCCCGGGTTCAAATCCCGGACGAGCCCGTTTTTTTTTACCTTCACTAGGCATGCGAATAAATATTTAAAAAACGATGATCATTATCCTCTTATTTGATGATGTTCCCTTTCTCTTCTCAGCACAGACGCGACCAAACATGCGCACTTCTTTTTCTTCGTTTCTCAAGCGAGCCAAGATGTGGCGATACTGTAAACGTGCCGTGAGTGTCGGATGACCTCGGCTCGTTGGTCTAGGGGTATGATTCTCGCTTAGGGTGCGAGAGGTCCCGGGTTCAAATCCCGGACGAGCCCGTTATTTCTTTTACCTTCACTAGGCATGCGAATAAATATTTAAAAAACGATGATCATTATCCTCTTATTTGATGATGTTGCCTTTCTCTTCTCAGCACAGACGCGACCAAAGATGCGCACTTCTTTTTCTTCGTTTCTCAAGCGAGCCAAGATGTTGCGATACTGTAAACGTGCCGCGAATGTAGGATGACCTCGGCTCGTTGGTCTAGGCATTCTGCTTCCGGCAGCCGTGCTGTGCGGTTCGTAGGATCATGAGCTCCGTTGGAGCGGCGATGGCGGCCCTTACCAGCCGCGGTAACAGGAAACAAGAAGATGAGTACCATTTTGTTTTGCCACAACTGCCTACAGGACGCATCGTTACCAATACAGTTTTTCTGCATGGTGACGTGCGAGCACGGCCTTACAGAGTTGAAGATTTCAGGGACGCCCTCGCTCTTGCAGGGATGCTGCCGGAAGTTGTCGCACTCGGAGCCTACCAGATTAACCATGTCTGGGCGGTTACCATGTGCAATGCAGACGCTACCAAGCGGCTGCTAGCCTTGAAGGAAATGGAAGTGAAGGGACGGCGCTGCGTCGTCGTGGACCCACAGGACAGGCAAGTCAAGTTACGCCTTCACTGGCTTATTTACGGCGTAGCTGACGAGGACGTCCGTACAGCGCTAGCCGCTTATGGCAAGGTGGTTGACGTACAGCGTGAGCGTTGGCGGGTGCCGGGTGTTCAAGAAAAGAACTCGACTGCCCGGACGGTGCTGATAAAGTTGAAAACTGGCTTGAAGTTGGAAGACCTACCGCACCAGGTACGGGTCGCTGGAGAACTAGCATTAGTGGTAGTTCCGGGGCGACCAATGCAGTGCCTGCGCTGTCAGGGCTCTGGACATGTCCGGCGTGACTGCAAAGTGCCCCGGTGCTCGATATGCAGACGATTTGGACACGAAGACGCTCAGTGCACGCGGTCCTACGCCGCAGCTACTGGGCGAGGAGTGAGCGACTACACCTAGAAGCTCTTAATGGACGTGACCGAAGCCGAGGAGGCAGCAAAGGGAAGCGGAAGCTTGGAAACCCAAAAGGAACCGCGCAGCGAAAAGACACCAGAAGGCAAGCAAAGCCAGGGGACAACGGAGGCTACGACCAAGCCGCCAGCAACAGTGACCGAGCTGGCAGCCACGCCCGTTCCCGCTGACGACGACACGTTGGAGAGTAGCGATACAGAAGGCACCCAAGCTGAACCAAGGAAGCCGCGCTTGCAGGGGAGCCAAGCCCATAGCAGCAGAGTCAACCCGGCTGTCAAGCGTCCGCTTGAAGGGACCGCGGACCAGAAGGCGTCCTCCGGGAGACGCCCCAGCCTTAAGCCACGGCCAAATCTCGAATCGGAGAGGAAGCCCACCGACGAGCCGACGAGGCAGCACCTGGACACCGGGCAACCGGGCGGATCCGAAGACGTCTAGCCGTGCGCTAGACGTGCAAGGTAAGCGTCATGCTTCGGGTCCTGCTACCTCCTGTTAAAACATGGCACGCAACGCGTCGTTTAGTTTGGCTACGTTAAACGTGCGAGGTCTAGCCGCAAAGAAAAAGCAGAGCCAAGTATACCGGTTGTTGGTAGATCATGACCTCGACATGTTGGCTGTGCAAGAAACAAAAGTTGAAGGGGAGGAGCAGACCCGGAGCATGCTGCTTCGCTTCACGGCTCGCTACTACGTTGCAGTGAGTCATGCGGTGGGCAAGTCAGCGGGATGCCTGCTATTTTTGAAAAAGTTACCGGGGCTAGATGTACAGAGTGTTTATTCATGTCCAAATGGTAGATTTATTGTTGTTGATTTTTATTACAGTGATGTTACCTGGAGAGTAATATGTATTTATGCACCGAACGGTACAGATGAGAGGTATAATTTTTTTCTGAGCATTGAGCCATATCTGACTGCAGACAAACATCTTGTTGTGTTAGGAGATTTCAACTGCGTTTTGAACACTCGGGACCGAAGCAATGCACACGGGTATAGAGACAGAAGTAGTCAGCTTTTATCACGGTTTATTGGAGAACATGATATAGATGATGTAGCAGAATGTCTCGAGGGAGTGAGAGAAGTGCAGTTTACGCATTTCCAAGGGCAGAGTCACGCTCGCCTTGACCGTATTTATGCATCAGTGGAGCTATTACCTTTGTGTACCCAATACCATGTAGTGCCCGTGTCGTTTTCGGACCATTGTCTGGTTAAATGTCTGATGGGAAGTGCGGAAAAACAAAAGTTTTCGTGGGATCTGTGGAAAATGAACGTAAAGCTTCTAAGCGACGAATGCTTTATTCAAGATGTGAAGGAGGCGATAGATGCAATGAAATCAGAACAGGTGCCCAGTGTCGGCGCGCAATGGGATTTATTTAAGCAACATGTCAAAATGAAAGCCATAGAGCGAGCTAGCTGCATTAAGTATGAGGATAAAGTTAAAGAAAGAAATTTAAGAAAATTGCTTGAAAAACTGGTTAAGCTTGAATGCCGTGAGCCGGGCAAGTTTAAAGACGACATTCGTAGCATAAAACAGAAACTCGAAGCAGCAGATGAAGAACGTTATCGGGGAGCGATAGTGCGAGCCAGGGCCGAGGCATGGGCGGCCGGGGAGACGCCCACAAAGCGAGCGCTGGGAATCGAAAGGGCGCACGCCCGCCGTAATCACATCGATGTGATAGAAGAAAGTGGTGTTGAAACAACAGATACGGAGGCTATAGGGCGAGCTTTCTTTCGATTCTACGAAGGGCTGTTTGCCCATAGATCAGTAGATGTAGAAGGGTTTAAAACAGCCTTCTTAGAGCGCATGCCTCGGCTGTCAGAAGAAAGAAAAGCAGCTCTTGAAGCACCTATAACAATAGCAGAAATAGAAAAGGCAATAGATGATCTTAACCCAGGAAAGTCGCCCGGTCCGGACGGTCTGAGCGCGGCTTGGTACAAAGCATTCAAGCAAGACCTGTCCTGTCAGTTGAAAGATGTCTTTGATGAGGCATTTGAGGTGGGAACGTTACCCCTGTCATTCTCCCAAGCACACACTGTGCTCATTCCAAAAACAGAACAAAAAGATAGGCTAAGACTCGTGACATCATACAGACCAATCTCACTAACTAACTGTGATTATAAAATATTTATGAAAGTATTGGCTAGCAGACTTCAGACCGTTATGACGCAGATTGTGGGAGCCCACCAAACCTGTGGTATTAAGGGCCGCTCTATTTTTACTAATATTCATTCATTGAGGTGTGTGCTCGAGTGTTGTGACGCCTCTCGGTCGGCTGTCGCAATACTCCAGCTTGACCTAGAAAAGGCATTTGACTGTGTATCTCATGTATTATTGCGTTCCATACTCGAACATGTTAATTTAGGCTCAATCATCATCGACGGAATATCCCTAGCTTATAGAAACTGCAAAACGCGCCTGATAGTCAACAACAGATTGGGGGACCCCGTTGACGTCCAGCGGAGCGTGCGTCAAGGGTGCCCACTGAGTCCTCTTTTGTTTAGTATTTATATTGAAACTTTGTGTCAAGCAATAATTGAAAATGATCGTGTTCATGGGTTCAGATTGCAGGCGTCCGAGCTAAAGCTCTTAGCGTACGCTGATGATATAGCGGTGTGCTGTACGAAAAAGGAGAGCGTGCTAGAGACAGTCGCTGTAGTAAGACGGTTCGGAGAAGTAACGGGGAGCTTTGTGAACTGGGGAAAGTGTCTGGGCTTTTGGCACGGCGAGTGGCAGTCAACACCAGAGACATTTGCCAACGTGAAATGGGTTAAAACCCCAGTGAAGTACCTCGGCGTTCCCCTTGAAAGTTATAAGAAAAATGATGATTTCTGGCTAGAACAAGCCAAAGAAACACGAGAAAAGGCGGAGAGATGGAAAGGCTCACACCTATCAATTTTCGCCAGAGCGACAGTGTGCAATTTGTTTTTTGTTAGTAAATTATGGTACATGATGCAAGTGTTGTATTGTTCGCGAGTGCATGTGCAGAAGTTCCACCGAGTGTTCGCTGTTTTTATTTGGGCTTCCAGCTGGGAACGCTGCAGCCGCACGAATCTTTTCAGGCGAGTGAAAGAGGGAGGCCTGGGTCTGGCACACCTATTCGTGCGGTAGCTTGTAAGCCGTTTTTTCTTCTTTCGGGACGTCAAAGACCCGTTCTTAAGATCGGTGTGTCAAGTGAGACTTTGTAGTGCGTTACCAGAGCTTGTTATCAGCAGCGAAATTATGCCTGGTACTTTGGGTACTTCAAGGAGATAGTAGCCAGTGTTCGTTTTTTGTCGGTACGGTTCTCGAATGATTATATGTTCAGCGTGAAAAGAAAGAAAATGTACAGTGACCTGTGTGATGTTATTTTTCCAGTACCGATGTACAGAGCCATATACAGTGGAGGTCAGGGAAAGAACGTTTTGAAACGAGTAAAAAGAATGCACGTGCAGCCAGGAGTGAAATCTTTCTTCTTCAAGCTTCACACTGGCACCCTGACAGTGAGAACCTTCTTAGAAGAACGCGGGTTTTACATGCCGTGGGGGTCAAACTGTCTGATTTGTAAAAAGCCTGAAACAGTAGACCGTGTTTTCATACATTGTTGGGAGGGGGTGTACTTTTGGGACGTTCTGCAAAGAACAATGAAGAAAGAATTGCCCTTACATCCGCAGGGCATAAGATTTCTACCACTGGATAATGAGGACGGGGTCCCATTTGACCTCATCATGCTGACTGGCCTCTACTGTCTATGGCGATCCCGAATGCAAGGCTTCTATTGTGACCCAGAAGCGCGGCCTGCGCGCATACATTTCCGTGAACACATGTCACGCTTTCTGGAGGTGAAAAAAGCACAAGTTGATGTGCCTGATTGGCTACCAAGGGTAGAGGCCTTGGCATCCCTAAAGGAATTTTAAAAGACAAAGTCAGCCAAGTCATGCTGGCTGCTATGTAAGAGCTTCTTTTTTTATTCTGTATTTTTGTGTCCTAGTTATGCATTTTGTTTGTTTTGCTGACAGTGTGTCGGTGAACCTGTCGAGAACTGGCAATAAAGAAAAAAAAAAAAGGCTCGTTGGTCTAGGGCTATGATTCTCGCTTTGGGTGCGAGAGGTCCCGGGTTCAAATCCCGGACGAGCCCGTTTTTTTTACCTTCACTAGGCATGCGAATAAATATTTAAAAAACGATGATCATTATCCTCTTATTTGATGATGTTCCCTTTCTCTTCTCAGCACAGACGCGACCAAAGATGCGCACTTCTTTTTCTTCGTTTCTCAAGCGAGCCAAGATGTTGCGATACTGTAAACGTGCCGCGAATGTAGGATGACCTCGGCTCGTTGGTCTAGGGGTATGATTCTCGCTTTGGGTGCGAGAGGTCCCGGGTTCAAATCCTGGACGAGCCCGTTATTTTTTTTACCTTGAGTAGGCATGCGAATAAATATTTAAAAAACGATGATCATTATCCTCTTATTTGATGATGTTCCCTTTCTCTTCTCAGCACAGACGCGACCAAAGATGCGCACTTCTTTTTCTTCGTTTCTCAAGCGAGCCAAGATGTTGCGATACTGTAAACGTGCCGCGAATGTAGGATGACCTCGGCTCGTTGGTCTAGGGGTATGATTCTCGCTTTGGGTGCGAGAGGTCCCGGGTTCAAATCCCGGACGAGCCCGTTTTTTTTTACCTTCACTAGGCATGCGAATAAATGTTTAAAAAACGATGATCATTATCCTCTTATTTGATGATGTTCCCTTTCTCTTCTCAGCACAAACGCGACCAAAGATGCGCACTTCTTTTTCTTCGTTTCTCAAGCGAGCCAAGATGTTGCGATACTGTAAACGTGCCGCGAATGTAGGATGACCTCGGCTCGTTGGTCATGGGGGATTCTGCTTCCGGCAGCCGAGCTGTGCGGACGTGCGAATCATGGGCTCCGAAGGAGCAGCTTTTGCGGCGACCAGCCGCGGTAACAGGCTTATCGATAACGAGGAAGCGAGCTATCAGTTTATTTTGCCACCTCTGCCCAAGGGACGTGTTGTAAAGAACACCGTGTTTTTACATGGCGACGTGCGAGCAAGGCCCTACAGGGTCGAAGATTTCCGAGACGCGCTCGTCCCGACTGGATTGCTACCGGAAGTCGTGGCCCTTGGCGCCTACCAGATCAATCATGTTTGGGCGGTCACCTTCTCGAACGACGAGGCGGCGAAGAAACTCGTGACATTGAAAGAACTCAACGTGAAAGGGCGTCGCTGCGTAGTCGTCAACCCTCAAGACCAACAGGTACGCTTTCGCCTTCATTGGTTGCTGTACTGGGTTGAAGACGAAGATGTAAAGACAGCGCTGGCAGCCTTTGGCAAGGTCATTGAAGTGACGCGAGAACGATGGCGCGTCAAAGGCGTCGGAGATAAGGATTCAACGTCTCGAACTGTTCTTCTGAAACTGAAGAGCGGAATGAAAGTAGACGACCTTCCGCACCAAATCCGAGTTTCAGGTGAACTGGCCCTTGTCGTGGTGCCTGGACGGCCGATGCAGTGCCTACGATGCAAGGGTTTCGGGCATGTCCGTCGCGAGTGCAAGGTGCCGCGATGCTCGCGATGCCGTAATTTTGGCCACACTGAAGATCAGTGTGTACTCACGTACGCTACAGCCGTTGGACTACCAGCAAGCGAAGTCACCGCAGAGATGAGGATGGATGCTGCTGAAGTCGAGGACGCCGCCAAAGGGGCGGGTGACCAGGAGAGCGCCAACAATGCGGAGGCGATAACAAAAACAGAGGGAGGTACGGAAGAAGTACTTGCTACTCCCCAAAAGAAAGACGAGCCATCAGGTCCTCCTGAAGAACTGGAGAAAGGCAGTGAAAAGTGCCTTGTATCCGATGATACCGCGTACGTGGCAGAAAGTGGTGACCCGGCCCCAGACAGCGACGCTATGGATGTGAGCGGCAACACTCCCTTCAAAAGGCCGCTAGACGCCACCGACGGCAAAGCAACTCCGAAGAATCACGCCGACGGGCCGCCTGCAAAGTCAACCATGTTAAGAAGGAGCAGCTTCAAGCCCTGTCCAAACATCTCTCGGGACAGGAAGGAGGGCGACAAGCCACCACCGACTACGGACCATGCCAGACCGCCGGACGGTCCCGGGGGCGTCTAGCCGCTGGCTAGACGTTGCGGTGAGCACGGTGCTCCGGGCCTTTCTCTCTTTCCCGTAGTATAGCAATGGCAACCAACCCGACGCTTAGCATGGGCACGCTAAACGTGAGAGGTTTGGCCGCCAAGCGTAAACAAAGCCAAGTGTACCGGATGATGGTGGACCAAGACCTCGATGTTCTAGCCGTGCAGGAGACAAAAGTCGAAGGGGAGGAGGAGACCCGGGGCATGGTGCTAAGGTTTACGCCTTCGTATTACGCGGTAGTGAGCCATGCCAAAGGAGCGTCAGCAGGTGTTATTTTATTTATTAAGAAGCTGCCCGGGCTATTCATCGAAAATTATTTTTCGTGCCCTTCTGGCAGACTAGTGTACTGCGACTTTGCTGTTGGTGATGATTCTTGGCGGGTGATATGTATATATGCACCCAATATATGCGATGAACGCAAGAAGTTTTTTTCAGCGTTAAAGGCGCAGATATGCGCGCATCGAAAGGTCATTATTATGGGAGATTTTAATTGTGTACTCAGTGATCGAGATAGAACAGGCAAGAGAACAAATGATAAAAGCTGTCATGTCCTCACTGAACTATTAGCCGAGTGTGACTTGGACGACGTGGCTGATTGCCTAGTCGGAACACGCCAGGTTCAATACACGCACTTCCAAGGCAATAGTCACGCTCGTCTTGACAGGATATACGTGACACTAGACGTTATACCCATATGTCGAAGCTACGATGTCATACCTGTTTCATTCACCGACCACTGTTTGGTCAAGACATGCGTTGGACGCAAAGGAAAAGGCAACACTTTCACGTGGGAAATGTGGAAAATGAATTCGAAATTGCTAAAGGACGAGTCTTTTCGAAGCAATGTACAGGAACATTTGAAGGATGTAGAAAACAACAAAGTGGCGCAAATCGCTGAAAAATGGGAAATTTTTAAACAACGAATTAAGTTAACCGCTATCGACCGTTCCTGTAAAATAAAGTATGAAGAAAGAGCTAAAGAGAAAGAACTAAGGGCAGTGTTGGAAAAATTAACCGCCTTAGAGTGCAGCCAGCCAGGCGCATACAAAGACGATTTACGCAGCATCAAAGCGAAATTGGAGCTATGCGATGAAGAGCGATATCGAGGAGCGATTATACGCGCAAGGGCAGAGGCACTGACAGCAGATGAGACGCCAACTAAACGCGCGCTTGGTCTGGAGAAAACGCATGCGCGGCGCAATCACATAGATATAATTGAAGTAGATAGAAACGAAATAACCGACGGTGAGGACATAGCACAAGCGTTTTTCGAGCACTTCGAAGAACTTTTTGCATCGAGAACTGTTGACGTAGACGCCTTTAGAGCTGCGTTTTTGGTGCGTATGCCGCAACTCAGCGACGAGACGAAGAACAGGCTCGAGGCACCGATATCAACTCATGAAGTTGAAAAAGCAATTGAAGATTTAAAAGCTGGAAGATCACCCGGTCCGGATGGCCTTTGTGCCGCTTTTTATAAACAGTTTAAATCAGAACTATCGCCTCTACTCGCTGACGTGTTTAACAAAGCGTATGAAGTAAACGCATTGCCACATTCTTTCGCGCAAGCGCACACTGTACTTATCCCTAAGACTGACCAGCCGGCGAAACTGAAATATGTAACGTCGTACAGACCAATATCACTTACCAACAGTGATTACAAATTATTCATGAAAATAATCGCAGACAGGTTACAAACAGTAATGGAAACCATAGTAGGCCGGCACCAAACCTGCGGAATCAAAGGACGAAGCATTAACACGAACGTACACATAATGAGATCGATTTTGGAATGTTGTGACGCCTTAAGGGCACGAGTTGCGATTCTTCAACTTGATTTGGAGAAAGCTTTTGACTGTGTGTCTCACAGTATTTTATATGCCATTCTTAAGCATATAAATGTCGGGTCCATAATTACTGACGGGGTGGCCATGGCGTACCGGAACGGCACTACTAAGCTTATAATTAACAAGACTTTGGGGGCCCCCATCAGCATTCAACGTTCCGTGCGCCAAGGCTGCCCAGCCAGCCCACTTTTGTTCTGTATTTATT
The DNA here is from genome assembly GCF_013339745.2 of Dermacentor silvarum. Taxonomy (NCBI): domain Eukaryota; kingdom Metazoa; phylum Arthropoda; class Arachnida; order Ixodida; family Ixodidae; genus Dermacentor; species Dermacentor silvarum. The sequence goes on from NC_051154.1 coordinate 248,450,162, forward strand.
TAGAGAGTTTGTGTTTGGCAGTCATTAAGAACAAATGTATTCATGGGTTTACGATGCAAGCGTCAGAAGTCAAACTCCTGGCCTATGCTGACGACGTAGCCGTGTGTTGCAAAGACAAGGAGAGCATTTTACAGACGATAAATGTTGTGAAAAACTTCAGTGAAATCACTGGTAGTAGAGTAAACTGGAGCAAGTGCCTCGGTATTTGGCATGGAGAATGGCCTGAGGCTCCTGCTATATTTGCGAATGTCAAGTGGTCAACAACGCCAGTAAGGTACTTAGGCGCACCACTCGAAGCTTACAAGCAGAGTGACGAATACTGGCAGGGCCAGCTTAAAAGTGCTAAAGAGAAGGCTGAGGCGTGGAAAGCCAAATACCTTTCAGTATTTGCCAGGGCTACTGTATGCAACTTGTTTTTCGTCGCTAAGCTATGGTATGTCATGCAATTCATTTTCTGTAACAGGGCCAATGTGCAAAAATTCCACAGAGTCTTTGCCGTGTTTGTGTGGGGTTCCGGATGGGAGAGATGTTGCCGCAACAATTTGTTCAGACGGGTGAAAGATGGAGGATTAGGGCTGGCCCACCTGTTTGTCAGGCAACTAGTAGGACGTTTTATTTTCTTTCGGAACAACGATGATCCTTTTTTGCAAACAGTCTGTAGAGTGACTCGCGCACTTGTTGCCAGAGTTGATTGTATGCTCCCAAGGTGTGCCGGCGGCAGTGTTTGGTTTTTACAGGGAAATTGTATTCAGTGTTCGTTTCCTTGCTGTACGTTATTCGAAAGAATATTTGTTTAATGTCTCAAGGAAAAAGCTGCGCAACGATATAATGGACAGCCTTTTTCCCCCGCCTCTGTACAGAGCCATATACAGTCGAGGCCCAGGCCAGAATGTTTTTAAACGCGTCAAACGAATGCAGGTACCGCCAGGTATGAAAAGTTTCTTTTTCAAACTACACACAGGTACACTTTCAGTTGCAACGTTCCTAGAAGAAAGAGGCTTTTACATGCCATGGGACTCACAATGTATAATTTGCAAACAACCTGAAACCATAGATCATGTTTTTTTACACTGCTGGGAAGGAGTATACTTATGGGATGTTTTACAGCGCACAATAAAGAAAGAATTTCCTCTTGACCCACATCGCATCAGATTTTTGCCGATAGACGACGATGACGGAACACCTTTTGATCAGATTATGCTGACTGGCCTCTACTGTATATGGCGCTCCCGCATGGCAGGCTTCTATTGCGATCCCGATAGAAGACCAGCCCGTGTGTATTTCCGAGAACAAATAAGACGTTTTCTTGATGTGGTTGCAACACAAGAGTGTCCCCCACCTTGGATGGCCAGGATGGAACCCCTGGCCAATCTTAAGGAATTCTGAACAAAGCCTGTTACAGTATGACAGGCTGCTTGTGCTTATTATTTATACTTAACGGATGTGAAGTCCATCTGTGTGTGTACATATGTTAGTTATGTTGGTATTACTATGTACCGCTGCTTACCGGTAATAAAGAAAAAAAAAGGCTCGTTGGTCTAGGGGTATGATTCTCGCTTTGGGTGCGAGAGGTCCCGGGTTCAAATCCCGGACGAGCCCGTTTTTTTTACCTTCACTAGGCATGCGAATAAATATTTAAAAAACGATGATCATTATCCTCTTATTTGATGATGTTCCCTTTCTCTTCTCAGCACAGACGCGACCAAAGATGCGCACTTCTTTTTCTTCGTTTCTCAAGCGAGCCAAGATGTTGCGATACTGTAAACGTGCCGCGAATGTAGGATGACCTCGGCTCGTTGGTCTAGGGGTATGATTCTCGCTTTGGGTGCGAGAGGTCCCGGGTTCAAATCCCGGACGAGCCCGTTTTTTTTACCTTCACTAGGCATGCGAATAAATATTTAAAAAACGATGATCATTATCCTCTTATTTGATGATGTTCCCTTTCTCTTCTCAGCACAAACGCGACCAAAGATGCGCACTTCTTTTTCTTCGTTTCTCAAGCGAGCCAAGATGTTGCGATACTGTAAACGTGCCGCGAATGTAGGATGACCTCGGCTCGTTGGTCTAGGGGTATGATTCTCGCTTTGGGTGCGAGAGGTCCCGGGTTCAAATCCCGGACGAGCCCGTTTTTTTTACCTTCACTAGGCATGCGAATAAATGTTTAAAAAACGATGATCATTATCCTCTTATTTGATGATGTTCCCTTTCTCTTCTCAGCACAGACGCGACCAAAGATGCGCACTTCTTTTTCTTCGTTTCTCAAGCGAGCCAAGATGTTGCGATACTGTAAACGTGCCGCGAATGTAGGAAGACCTCGGCTCGTTGGTCTGGAGATTCTGCTTCCGGCCACCGAGCGTGACGGACGTACGATGACGGGCTCCGTAGGAGCGGCTTCAGCGGCCCAGAGCGGCCGCGGTAACAGGAGTGTCGTTGCGGACAACGAGTACCAAGTTGTTTTGCCGAGTTTGCCAACAGGGCGTTTTGTTGTGAACACAGTTTTTTTACATTGTGATATCAGGGCCCGCCCATACCGGGTGGAAGATTTCCGCGATGCGCTCGCCCCGTTATCGCTCCTGCCGGAAGTGGTGGCTCTCGGGGCCTACCGTATGAGCCATGTTTGGGCCGTGACCTTCAAAGACAACGAAGCTGTGAAGAAGATCGTCAATGTTGGTGAGCTACAGGTCAAGAAGGGCCGATGCCTCGTCATTGACCCCGCCAACCAGGACGTACGCTTAAAAGTGCATTGGCTGCTGCACACCGTTCCCGACGAGGACGTGCGTCTTGCCTTCGCGCCGTTTGGAAAGGTCACGGACGTCGCCCGCGGCCGGTGGCGGGTGCATGGCGTGGCAGACAAGAACTCTACTACAAGACTGGTTACGCTGAAGTTGAAGCCGGGCGTAATGCTTGACGACCTGCCCGCACCAGGTGAGCGTCTCCGGTGAGCTGGCTCTCGTGGTTGTGCCGGGCAGGGCCCCTCTCTGCCTACGCTGCCGCGGAACCGGCCATATTCGTCGCGACTGCCGCATACCGCGGTGTGGTGCGTGCCGACGCTTCGGTCACGAAGAGAGTCAGTGCGAGCGGACGTACGCTAGCGTGACCAGGACCCGTGAGCAACGACGACAACTCCGCCCTACTCATGGACGAGGCGGATATGGAAGACACATCGACCACGGACTAAGGAAGCAGCTGGCGAGGTTGCAGAGTCGGTAGGCACGACCTCAGAAACAGGGGCAACATGTCGATGAAGCCGTCGCCACTGAACAGCAAGAGCAAGTGGAGGGCACTGTAGCCATGCCGAACCGTGAGGAAGAGAGCCCACCTGACCCGGGAACGGCCTCCACCCCCCCTGAACATGAAGACATGGACACCCATACCGGGCTTGCCAACTTGCAGGCGGGGAAACGTCCGCGCGACCAGACCAATAGCCTGGCTACGTTGCAGGACAGCAGCGGCGGAGACGAGCCACCGCCCAAAGCGCCAGGTATGAGGAGACCAACCTTGAAGCTGCGGCCGAACATTACGGCCGATCCACGGCAGGCGGGTAAACCGCCTCCGTAGTTCTGTACTGTGGTTTGCTTGAGGCGGGTTGGGGGGTTCGTGAGTGCAATGGCCGTCACCCTGAGCGCTATTCTCTTGGATATGTGTCAGGATCGAGGGCCCGAGTTGCATGTCAGTGTTGTTTTCGAGAGGTCGGGTTGTGTTCCCTTTTGTGGCACTCAACGCGGTTATCGGCGCGTCATTATCAACACTCGTCCCTGCGTAACTGTGACGGGCACCATTCTGCCGTGTAGTCATGGCAGCTAATATCGAAGGAGCGCTACGTGTAGCCACGTTAAATGTACGAGGGCTCGGTGCAAGAAGGCGGCAATGTCAGCTAAGTCGCCTACTCTTAGATAATGACTTGCATCTTGTGGGAATCCAAGAAACGAAAATAGAGAGCCAAGAGCTAACCGACAGAATGGTGTCCAATTTTCGTGCGCACTTTGACGTGTGTGTTTCTCACGCTGTTGGTGGATCAGGTGGTTGCGCTGTATTCATTCGAAGAAACTTTGGCATTTGTGTGCAGTCAGTGTTTTCGTGTGAAAGTGGGCGCCTTTTAGTGGCTGATTTTTGTTTTTGCGATAAGGAATTCCGTGTCATTTGTGTCTACGCACCGAATATTCAAACAGACCGGCGATCCTTCTTTGAGCGTCTTGAAGAGTACGTAAACTGTGACAAGGTGGTAATACTGTTGGGCGATTTTAACTGTGTATGCACTGCTGACGATCGCGCAAAATGTTCACACGTTCGCGATAGGAGTGCTGAATTGCTAAATGCAGTGGTGCACGATTACGACTTGGAAGATATCGGTAGTGTCTTTGCCAGTGGTACTCACCCACAGTTTACTCACTTCCAGCGTGATAGCCACGCTCGGCTAGATAGATTATATGTGTCAGCCGAATTGGTGCCCTTGTGTAGTGAATATGATGTGCAACCCATTGCATATAGCGATCACTGCTTGGTAACTGCCACCTTTGGGAAAAGACAGATCAAACACACCTTTAACTGGGACCTCTGGAAGTTGAACGCGCAGTTGCTGGATGACGATGCTTTCGTTGATGCTGTTGCGAAGGAACTAGAAAGCCTGATTTCAGTCGAATTAGCAAGCTTCGCCATTAAATGGGAAGAATTTAAACAGAAAGTAAAAACAATGGCTATTGAAAGAAGCAGTGTCCTTCGGCATAACCTGAAACAGGCAGAAACGAACCTTCGCCAGCAACTGCAATTTTTCATCAGCATGGAAAGTGTCCAGCCTGGTGTGTATGTTAACGAAATAAAGGAAGTGAAAGCCGAACTCGAAAGGATAGACTCTGAGAAATACAAAGCCGCCGTTGTGCGATCAAGGTCTGAGAAGCTGTGGGCGGGAGAAGCGCCAACAAAACGAGCTCTCTCAGACGAGAAAAGGTACGCATGTCGGAAGGAAATCCGCCAGCTAGCTAAAGGCAATGACATCACGTCCGACAAAAACGACATCAAACAAGGGATCGTCGATCACTTCAAAGCCTTCTTAGGTCAACCACGCGAACCTAAAGATGGCTACCAGACGGAATTCCTTTCATTGATGCCAAAGCTCGATGAAGAAGTTAAGGCACGGCTAGAACATCCCATTACCCTGAGTGAGATAGAGTGCGCAATAGACGAGTTGGCGCCCGGTAAAGCACCTGGACCTGATGGCTTAGGGGCTACTTTCTATAAAACGTTTAAGTCAGCGCTGGCTCATGTCCTCCATCTAGTTATCAGCGAAGCGTATGACCGAAAAAGATTGCCCTTGTCTTTCACAACCTCGCATATCGTGCTAATCCCGAAGAGTGATGACGAAAAGAAGCAGTTGTTGCCAGGCTCATATCGCCCGATAACTCTAGCCAACGTTGACTACAAAATATTCACGAAAGTTTTAGCGAAACGACTGCAAAGTGTCATCAAAACATTGGTAGGGCCTCACCAGACTTGTGGCATTAAAGGCCGCAGTATTACAACAAATGTACACGTGGTTCGAAGTGTGCTAGAGTGTTGCGACGCGATTGGCGATTACGTCGCGATGATGCAGATAGATTTGGCAAAAGCCTTCGACCTCGTCTCGCACAAGGCTCTACTATGCATACTTGAACATACGAACGTTGGCAGTGTCATAACGGAAGGCGTAACGATGGCGTACAAAGACTGCTCAACGCGAATCATTGTTGATGGGGAGCTCACCGATAGCTTTCGTGTGCTCTCGTCGGTGCGTCAAGGATGCCCGCTTTCGCCCCTTCTGTTTGCTGCTTATCTCGAGCCACTCTGTTTGGCCATTAAAAACAACGACCGCATAGCAGGCTATCGACTACAGGCAGCACACGTTAAAATACTGGCGTATGCAGACGACATCGCGATTCTCTGTACAAATAAAGCCAGCATTAAAGAGGCAACTACTGTAGTCGAAAAATTTTGCGTTTCAGCTGGAGCCCAGATAAATTGGGATAAAAGTTATGGCTTCTGGCATGGGAGTTGGAAAGACACGCCGGAGACCTTTTCTCGATTGAATTGGTCAAAGTTGCCTACACAGTACCTGGGGGTGCCTCTCGGAAGTTACCGTGAGGCCGAACCTTACTGGCTCGACCAAGCTTCGAGAGCAAAGGAAAAGGCTGACGGTTGGAGAGGAAAGCAATTGTCAATGTTTTCTAGAGCCACTGTTTGCAACCTCTTTTTAATTTCTAAGATATGGTATGTTATGAATGTGTTGTGTGCTGCGCGGGTAAGCGTACAAAAAATTCACCGCATTTTCGCTACTTTCATTTGGGCCTCTACCTGGGAGAGGACGAGTCGAACAAACTTGTTTCTCCCGGTCAAGAAAGGTGGGCTTGGTCTGGTTCACTTGTTTTTGCGACAAATTGTGTCACGCTTTGTGTTTCTGCGGGATCAAAATGATCTCTTTCTTCGAACAATAGTACAAGTACGGCTGGGCAGACTTCTTCCGGGATTCGTTGTTTCGTCGGCTCAGAACATGCCGGGAACTGTGAAAGGATACCTGCGTGAAGTGGTGATGTCATATAGGATGTTAAATGTGCGTTTCTCACAGCAGTATCTGTCCACCGTTACAAAGAAAAAATTGTACAGAGATCTTGTGGACACGATGCTCCCCATACCTTTGTACCGCTCGCCACACCGTGGAGGCCCCGGACAGGACGTGCTAAAAAGAGTGAAGAAAATGCCAGTACGGCCATCAACTAAGTCCTTCTTCTTCCAATTACATTCAAACACACTTCCCGTTAAGACCTGGCTTCATAGCAAGGGTATTTTCATCCCCTGGAACACCAACTGCTTTTTATGTAAAAAACCAGAAACAATAGAACATGTTTTCCTAGATTGCTGGGACCCGATCTTTCACTGGGACGTTCTGCAGAGAACGCTGAAGAAGCAGTTGCCCCTGGACCCGTATGGGATACGCTTTTTGCCTATAGATACCTCAGAGCAAGTACCGTACGACCTTATTATGGTCCTGGGCCTCCACGCTATGTGGAAAACTCGCATGCAATTTGAACATGCAGACTTGGTTGTTATACCGGTACGAGAACATTTCATTGAGAGTGTTGTTTACGTGAGAGACGCTTACAAATCACTGCTGATCCACCACAATGGATGTATGTACTCGATGAACTGGTGTCACTGAAAAGATTTTAGTGCTGTGTTGGCCAAAGTGTGGCTGGCAAGTTTTATCATTTGTAACCCTTGATTTTGTACGTCGACGACGGCAATAAAGAAAAAAAAAGGCTCGTTGGTCTAGGGGTATGATTCTCGCTTTGGGTGCGAGAGGTCCCGTGTTCAAATCCCGGACGAGCCCGTTTTTTTTACCTTCACTAGGCATGCGAATAAATGTTTAAAAAACGATGATCATTATCCTCTTATTTGATGATGTTCCCTTTCTCTTCTCAGCACAAACGCGACCAAAGATGCGCACTTCTTTTTCTTCGTTTCTCAAGCGAGCCAAGATGTGGCGATACTGTAAACGTGCCGCGAATGTAGGATGACCTCGGCTCGTTGGTCTAGGGGTATGATTCTCGCTTTGGGTGCGAGAGGTCCCGGGTTCAAATCCCGGAAGAGCCCGTTTTTTTTACCTTCACTAGGCATGCGAATAAATGTTTAAAAAACGATGATCATTATCCTCTTATTTGATGATGTTCCCTTTCTCTTCTCAGCACAAACGCGACCAAAGATGCGCACTTCTTTTTCTTCGTTTCTCAAGCGAGCCAAGATGTTGCGATACTGTAAACGTGCCGCGAATGTAGGATGACCTCGGCTCGTTGGTCTATGGGTATGATTCTCGCTTTGGGTGCGAGAGGTCCCGGGTTCAAATCCCGGACGAGCCCGTTTTTTTTTACCTTCACTAGGCATGCGAATAAATGTTTAAAAAACGATGATCATTATCCTCTTATTTGATGATGTTCCCTTTCTCTTCTCAGCACAAACGCGACCAAAGATGCGCACTTCTTTTTCTTCGTTTCTCAAGCGAGCCAAGATGTTGCGATACTGTAAACGTGCCGCGAATGTAGGATGACCTCGGCTCGTTGGTCTATGGGTATGATTCTCGCTTTGGGTGCGAGAGGTCCCGGGTTCAAATCCCGGACGAGCCCGTTTTTTTTACCTTCACTAGGCATGCGAATAAATGTTTAAAAAACGATGATCATTATCCTCTTATTTGATGATGTTCCCTTTCTCTTCTCAGCACAAACGCGACCAAAGATGCGCACTTCTTTTTCTTCGTTTCTCAAGCGAGCCAAGATGTTGCGATACTGTAAACGTGCCGCGAATGTAGGATGACCTCGGCTCGTTGGTCTATGGGTATGATTCTCGCTTTGGGTGCGAGAGGTCCCGGGTTCAAATCCCGGACGAGCCCGTTTTTTTTACCTTCACTAGGCATGCGAATAAATGTTTAAAAAACGATGATCATTATCCTCTTATTTGATGATGTTCCCTTTCTCTTCTCAGCACAAACGCGACCAAAGATGCGCACTTCTTTTTCTTCGTTTCTCAAGCGAGCCAAGATGTTGCGATACTGTAAACGTGCCGCGAATGTAGGATGACCTCGGCTCGTTGGTCTATGGGTATGATTCTCGCTTTGGGTGCGAGAGGTCCCGGGTTCAAATCCCGGACGAGCCCGTTTTTTTTACCTTCACTAGGCATGCGAATAAATGTTTAAAAAACGATGATCATTATCCTCTTATTTGATGATGTTCCCTTTCTCTTCTCAGCACAAACGCGACCAAAGATGCGCACTTCTTTTTCTTCGTTTCTCAAGCGAGCCAAGATGTGGCGATACTGTAAACGTGCCGCGAATGTAGGATGACCTCGGCTCGTTGGTCTAGGGGTATGATTCTCGCTTTGGGTGCGAGAGGTCCCGGGTTCAAATCCCGGACGAGCCCGTTTTTTTTACCTTCACTAGGCATGCGAATAAATGTTTAAAAAACGATGATCATTATCCTCTTATTTGATGATGTTCCCTTTCTCTTCTCAGCACAAACGCGACCAAAGATGCGCACTTCTTTTTCTTCGTTTCTCAAGCGAGCCAAGATGTTGCGATACTGTAAACGTGCCGCGAATGTAGGATGACCTCGGCTCGTTGGTCTAGGGGTATGATTCTCGCTTTGGGTGCGAGAGGTCCCGGGTTCAAATCCCGGACGAGCCCGTTTTTTTTACCTTCACTAGGCATGCGAATAAATGTTTAAAAAACGATGATCATTATCCTCTTATTTGATGATGTTCCCTTTCTCTTCTCAGCACAAACGCGACCAAAGATGCGCACTTCTTTTTCTTCGTTTCTCAAGCGAGCCAAGATGTGGCGATACTGTAAACGTGCCGCGAGTGTCGTATGACCTCGGCTCGTTGGTCTAGGGGGATTCCATTTCCGGCTTTCGAGCGATACGGTCACGGAATGTCGCGCTTCGTCGGAGCGGTATCAGCGGCCCCAGCGGGTCGCGGGAACAGGTTTTTTGCTGCTTCTGAAGATTACCAAGTTATTCTGCCGAACCTGCCAACAGGAAAAATTGTGCTAAACACAGTGTTTATGCATGCTGATGTTACTGCTAGACCCTACAGAGTGGAAGACTTCAGGGACACATTGCTTCATCTTGGTGTGCTGGCCGACGTTATCACGTTAGGGGCGTACCAGATGAACCACGTCTGGGCTATCAACCTCAAGGACGCTGCCGCTACGGAGAAACTACTTGCTGCGAAGGACGTGAAGGTTAAAGAACACAAGTGCCTGATAGTGGACCCTAATGACCGAGGTATTCGCTTCAAGATTCACTGCCTGCTCCACGGTGTTGCTGACGAGGATGTGCGTGCCGCGCTATCGCCGTACGGGAAGGTGGTCGACGTGTCAAAGGAAAAGTGGCGTGCGCAAGGCGTTCTCGACAAGGGCTCTACGACCCGTACGGTTACCTTGAAGTTGGGGCCGGGTTTCAAGATCGATGACATACCGCACCAAATCAAGGTGGCCGGTGAACCTGCGCTAATTGTTGTACCAGGCAGGGCCCCACTTTGCCTCCGTTGCAAATCTAGTGGGCATATACGCAGAGACTGCCAGGTGCCACGTTGTGCGCTTTGCCGACGGTACGGCAATGAGGATTCCCAATGTGCAAAAAGCTACGCAAGTGCTGCAGGATCCTTGAGGGGTGATGACACGTCAGAGCACCTCATGGACGAAGCTGATGCCGAAGAAACGGCGGGAGGTCAAACCTCAAGCGTCGAGGCGTCTTCTGGGCCGACTACGGTAGACGGGGCAGACAACAGCAAGCCTTCTGAAGAAGAGTTCCCACCCCTCTCCCAAGGTACGGATGTCAAAGCTGAGCCTAACAAGAACACCGAGGACGCTACCGAAGACGCCGAGGCGGACAAGTCCGCGTGTATGGACGTCACGGAAGCACCAAGCTCTGGTGGGGCAGCAAAGCGGGCTCACGAGGATACCAACGAGACAACGGCGAACACCGACGGCGAAGGGCAACCACCAACCAAGGCGGCTATCGTTCGGCGGCCCACACTGAGACCTCGACCGAACGTGGCCACCGGTAAAAGTGTGGCGGCAACGCCGCCTACAGCGCCAACGTAGCGTAAGATCTGCCATGGCACGACGCCCTGGCATGCGGCTTTTTGCTGAGAGAACCACCACGATTCCCAGCCTTTCTTCATAGTCACTATGGCTTCTATTCCTAAGTCACTACGTATCGCGACGATTAACGTCCGAGGGCTTGCGTCTAAACGAAAACAGAGTCAGCTGTACCGATTGGTGACCGAGTTTGACCTCGACATTGTGGCGATACAGGAAACTAAAGTTGATGGTGAAGTAGAGACTGGGAACATGGTTCGACGTTTTACGTTGTCTTATGACGCTGTGGTTAGCCATGCTGTAGGGACGTCTGCAGGTTGTTGCCTTCTTTTGCGCCAGAGCTTGGGCTTATCAATACAAGCGACATTAAGTTGTGACTCAGGGAGGCTCATCATCTGCGATTGTCTTTTTGCCGCTATGGAGTGGCGTATGATTTGTGTGTATGCACCTAACAATGCGGAAGAGAGGCGAACCTTTTTCGAGCGTGTTAATCAATACTGTGACTGCCAGAAACTTGTCATTATTGCCGGTGATTTCAACTGTGTGCTTTCTGCAGCAGATAAAACTAGCAGACGAGATTTTAATGACATACGCACTGTTATTCTTAGAGAAATTGTGAATGAAGGTGATACGGAAGATGTAGGGCAATGTTTGGAAGGTACGCGAACCGTCCAATTTACTCATTTTCAAGGATCGAGTCATGCCCGATTGGATAGAATATATGCGTCTTTGGATATTATACCTTTGTGTAAGCAGTATCATGTTACGCCAGTCTCCTTTAGTGATCACTGCTTAGTTTATTTTACTATAGCAAGTCGAGAAGACTCAAGGAATAATTTTAATTGGCAGTTATGGAAACTGAATTGTAAGCTGATGAATGACGATGTCTTTGTGAAGCAAGTAACTGATTTATTTAAAAAACTCAAGGAAAACAACAAAATTCCTTGGGGAGAAAGATGGGAATTATTAAAGAATCAGGTTAAAATAGAAGCACTGGAACGTTCAAGTGCAGTAGCTAGAGAAGCAAGGTTTCAAGAAAAAACACTACGCACGAACCTTCAACTGCTACTTAATCAAGAATCGCTCAGACCGGGTGACTTTATGGACGATATACGAGTGGTGAAGCGCAAGCTGGAGCTTATCGATACCTAACGGTACCGTGGTGCCTTAATACGCGCAAGAGCTGAAAGGCTGATAATGGTGCATCCAGACGAAGGACCGAATCCGGATTTTTAGCGGACGCGGACGACTATGCCACGGACCGTCCGGCTGCAGGCGCATCCACACGGCGGACGAAGGCCTAGCAGACGACAGCGCCACCGAGCCGGATTACTCTCGACCGCAGCCTCTGCGCTGGCTAGCAGCAGACTGATTTGAGAGTTTCTTCCTACAAAATGGCGTTCTTTATTCTATGAAATGGCGGCCAGCAAAAAGCGACGTTTGGCCGCGATGGCTGTTGTTCTGTTCGAGATTGACGAGGACTTTGATTTGTTTCCACGAAAACGGCGTTGTTGGCGGAAAGACTGAATGGGAAGGAAATAATAGGGGGTCTAACACCTGCTCTACGAAGAGCTCCTGAAGAGTGACCTCGACGAATACCGGAGGCTGCTTCGTGTAAGCAGGGAGAAGTTTCTGCAACTGCTGTCGCGCGTGGGGCCCCGCATACGAAGAGAGGATACCGTTATGCGCCGTTCTATATCAGCGGAAACCACGGTGTAAGAAATATACTCTTACACCGTGCTGCAGGTCACACTGCGGTACCTTGCTTCAGGTAAGTATCACACGTTTCCAAGTTATTACAGAGATCGCCGTAGTAAATGTATAGGTTGAAAACTGAGCTTGGTGCTGATCGAAGGCCGCTACACAAGTGTCTTTAAGTGCGTTCGTGTGGTAGTGTACAAGCTCAATCGCGCCCGAAATATTCAATGCAGATCCAGAGGGTTCACGTGGAAGGGGTATCATGAGTGCGCACAAGTTTTGTATGGCCGTGCTGTCGGCACCGACTTTCTGCATAAACATGCATGAGATAATATTGATCTGTTTATACTTAACTACACCACTGAGTGTGATCGGTTTTCGCTGATACTCTATTCATTTACTGCTTTGAAACAACCAGATATCAGATGTATTTGTACACGTCCTACTTTTTTGTAGTCTGCTAGCGAGCAGTTGACTGAGATTTTTTTTTTTTTCTTTGCAGGAGAGTCACTATTCCCTGATTGTGACGGTGTCCGTATAATCTGCACGGCTGAGGTCCCACAAAGTGGGAAACTCTTCCGCGATTTGGTTGAAATAAAAGGCGGCATCATCGCACAAATTCATTGTTCATAGAAGTGAACGAAACCAGGAGCTATGAAGCACTGAAACCAGGCGCCAGCAAACAAAGTACTGATGCTGACTGCAATGCGGCTGTCCTCGAGCAAGAGAGACGTGTACTGGTTGCCAGACACTGCGTGTTTAAAAGTTAAAGCTGCGGCTTTACCCCGCCAGAATCCGGATGTGAAAAACGGCTTGGCGTTATCCGTCCGCGCGGCTCCCGGACGAGGCGCGGACGAGGCAAATCGCTGATGTGAGGTCACGTGACGCGCCGTCCGGCCCTGCAAATACGGATTCGGTCCTTCGTCTGGATGCACCATAAGTGGAGAATCGCCGACGAAAAGAGCGTTGGGGGCTGAAAAGTGGCTTGCGCGAAGGCAGCAAATAGTAGAAATTGAACGTGCAGGTGTGATCACTAGGGATACTGACGAAATTGTTAGAACGTTTTCGGAGTACTATCGTGCGTTGTTTGCTCGCAGCGTAGTTGATGTCGACCGTTTCAAACGTGAGTTTGTTTCCTTGATGACACGGTTGGACGATGTGACAAGAGAAGCTTTGGAGCAGCCCATCACAAATGAAGAGGTGGATTTTGCGATAGAAAACATGAACTTAGGGAAATCGCCGGGTCCAGACGGCCTTGGTGCAGCGTTTTATAAAACATTTATGAGAACAGTCTCTCCAATTCTAACGCGTATTTATAACGAAGCTTACGAGCTTAAGTCGCTACCTCCATCTTTTGTTACTGCGCATACGATTCTTATACCTAAATCTGATGATACAGTAAAATTACGAAATGTAACTGCCTATCGACCCATCAGCTTGACAAACAGTGATTATAAAATCTTCATGAAAGTGTTAGCTAAGAGATGACAAACTGTTATCTCGGAAATTGTAGGGAAGCATCAGACATGCGGCATTAAAGGGCGCTCCATCACTACGAACACTCACGTGGCACGTTCTATTCTGGAATGTTGTGATGTTACGGGTGCTGGAGTAGCCATGCTACAGATAGACTTCGAGAAAGCGTTTGATAGGGTTCCCCATGACGCTCTCTTGTGTGTACTAGACCATGTAAATGTAGGCCATGTTATTAGAGAAGGCGTCGCGATGGCGTACAGCTCGTGCACGACGCAGTTAATAGTGAATAAAGTGGTTGGTGAGCGCATACCAGTGCTACAATCTCTGCGCCAGGGGTGCCCAATATCAGCATTGCTGTTTTGTTTGTACATCGAATCCTTTTGTCTACATGTTATTGCAAGCGAGCATATACGTGGGTTCAAACTGCAACAGGTAGAAGTGAGGTTGCTGGCCTATGCCGACGACATTGCCGCTTTTTGTACGGATTATGACAGTGTTCTGCATGTTATTAAAACTGTGGAAAGTTTTTGTCTTTCTAGTGGAAGCAGCGTGAACTGGGGAAAGTCTCTGGGGTTTTGGCACGGCTATTGGCCGTCTAAGCCAGACACTTTCGCGAATTTAAGATTCGTGACCACTCCTGTTAAATATTTGGGAGTGCCCTTAGAAAATTATCAGGACAGCGAACCTTACTGGCACAACGAAATTGGCAACTTACGCGAGAAAACCAATAACTGGAATGGCTGGAATCTGTCAGTCTTTGCAAGAGCGACAGTATGCACCTTCTTTTTTATAAGTAAGTTGTGGTATGTAATGCGAGTGATACACTGTTCAAGAATGAATGTCCAGAAACTTCACAGAATATTTGCAGTGTTCGTTTGGGGCTCCTCATGGGAGCGAACAAGCAGAACCAATTTGTTTAGACGAGTCCGTGATGGCGGGTTGGCGTTAGGCCATTTGTATATACGTCAAATAGTTAATCGGTTTATGTTCTTCAGAGACGTAAAATATCCCTTCCTTCGAACATTGTGCCAGGTTCGGTTGGGTAATGCCCTACCAGATCTTGTTGTCTCAATGGATCGCATCCACGGATTCATTCGGGGTTATTTCAAAGAGGTTGTTATGTCCAACCGTTTTTTGTGTGTGCGGTTTTCTACAAACTACTTAAGTGATGTGGGTCGGAAAAAGTTATACAGAGACCTGTGTGATGTGGTGCCGCTATACAGATCTTTGTACAGTACCTCAAGAGGAAAGGATGTGCTTAAGCGTGTCAAGAAAATGATGGTACCTCCAGGAGTTAAAACATTTTTCTTTCGTTTACACACCGGGACACTGACCGTCAAGACATGGATGGCAGAAAGGGGACTTTTTGTGCACTGGGTAGTACACTGCCAAATATGTAAGCGAGACGAAACTATTGACCATGTGTTTTTAGAGTGTTGGGACACGGTATTCCTGTGGGACATTCTACAGATGACCCTTAAGAAATATTTTCCGCTGCACCTTCAAGGAATCCGATTCTTGGCTATCGATAACGAAGATGGAGTACCTTATGATTTAATTATGCTCATTGTATTGCACAGTGTCTGGAGATGTCGCATGGCCGTCCGAAATGCAGATGTTGACGCCAGAGCAGCTCGCCAATACTTCAAAGAAAGCATTCACAGATATGTAGAAGAACAGAAAGCACGAATACCTGTGCCACACTGGCTGCCTTGTGTAGAATTGCTTTTGAATATGAAATTTATTTAGAATTACTTTCTCTAAGACAGGAGAATCCTTTTAGCATTTGACTATTTTTATGTATTTCGGTCCTGTATTTCTTGTAACTGGCAATAAAGAAAAAAAAAGCTCGTTGGTCTAGGGGTTTGATTCTCGCTTAGGGTGCGAGAGGTCCCGGGTTCAAATCCCGGACGAGCCCGTTAGTTTTTTTATACCATCAGTCGGCATACGAATAAATATAAAAAAACGATGATCATTATCCTCTTATTTCATGATGTTCCCTTTCTCTTCTCAGCACAGACGCGACCAAAGATGCCCACTTCTTTTTCTTCGTTTCTCGAGCGAGTCAAGATGTTGCGATACTGTAAACGTGCCACGAATGTTGAGTGACCTCGGTTCGTTGGTCTAGGGGTATGATTCTCGCTTTGGGTGCGAGAGGTCCCGGGTTCAAATCCCGGACGAGCCCGTTAGTTTTTCTACCTTCAGTAGGCATGCGAATAAATATTTAAAAAACGATGATCATTATCCTCTTATTTGATGATGTTCTCGTTCTCTTCTCAGCACAGACGCGACCAAAGATGCGCACTTCTTTTTCTTCGTTTCTCAAGCGAGACCAGATGTTGCGATACTGTAAACGTGCCGCGAATGCAGGATGACCTCGGCTCGTTGGTCTAGGGGTATGATTCTCGCTTTGGGTGCGAGAGGTCCCGGGTTCAAATCCCGGACGAGCCCTTTTTTTTTATACCATCAGTCGGCATACGAATAAATATAAAAAAACGATGATCATTATTCTCTTTGTTCATTAAATTCCTTTTCTCTTGTCAGCACAGTCGCGACCAAAGATGCCCACTTCTATTTTTTCGTTTCTCGAGCGAGTCAAGATATTGCGATGCTGTAAACGTGCCACGAATGTCGAGTGACCTCGGCTCGTTGGTCTAGAAAGCCTTGCGCTCGTTCACCTTGTTAGGCGCATACATTTCATTTTCCGACCATAGCTTAGTCATTTTCGCAGTTGGCCGGAAAAAGTCGACTGGTTTTAACCGGGATTTGTGGAAATTAAATCATAAGCTCCTTGAAGATGAATCATTTTTGATCGGCGTTAATGATAGACTTCGCAGATGGTTCGAGACACAACACAAAAGTTTTGCAGAAACCTGGGAGCATTTCAAACAAGAAGTTAAAATGTTAGCTATAGAAAGGTCCGGTGCCATGCGCCGAGAGGAAAAGAAGAAAGTATTAGAAATGCAAACAAATCTAAATTTTTATTTATGTGTCGAAAATAAGGTACACGAAGGAGATACGAGAAATTAAATTTCAGTTAGCACTAGTCGAAGTTGAAAGATACAAAGGAGCAGTAATACGCGCACGCGCGGGAAAGTTATGGTGCGGCGAACAGCCGACGAAGTGTTCACTCGGTGACGAACGAGCTTATGCCACGCGGAATGGGATAACAGCCGTAACACACGCCAGTGTGGTTGTACGAGACAAAGAAACAATACGGCAGGCTTTGTATGAGCATTACTACGAACTGCTAGGGCATGAGCGTATTCCGGAGGAAGGAATTCACAGTGAATTCCTTCCAGTATTACCACGTCTTGAGAGTGAAGTAACGGAAAGGCTTGAAGAATCAATCACCGTAGAACAAATAAAATGGGCGATAGACGCGCTAAGCTCCGGAAGAACGCCAGGGCCAGACGGTCTCAGCGCCGCTTTCTACCAAGCCTTTAAGCAGGACATGGCCATAGCCTTACATCAAGTAATTACGGAAGCGTATGAGAACTGTGTGCTACCCCCTTCTTTTCGTCAAAGTCACATGGTGTTGATACCAAAGTCCGACGACCCTCACGCATTGCTGTCGGTACGGGCGTCCCGCCCGATAAGTCTCACAAATACAGATTATAAAATATACACCAAGGTTCTTGCACGGAGACTCCAAAATGTCATACAACGATTAGTAGGTTCACACGAGACTTGTGGCATAAGAGGACGATCTATTGTCACCAACATACATGTAGCGAGAACAATATTGGAAGTTGTGATGCTTTCGCAGAAAAGGTGGCACTTTTGCAACTTGACCTTGAGAAAGCGTTCGACAGAGCGTCACACGAAACCCTTTTTCTCTTCTTGGAGCATGTCAACTTAGGTTCTGTTGTTTTGCAAGGCATTAAAATGTGTTATGCTGGATTATCTACAAAACTAACAGTTAACAAACAGCCAACGGCTATGATAGAAGTTAAGTCTGCTCTGCGCCAAGGATGTGCCTTATCGTCTTTGCTTTTTGCATTATACATTGAACCATTTTGCTAAAGGTTATTAGTAGTGCTGTCATAAGAGGATTTTCAATGGCCTCCAAAGAAGTAAAGATTTTTGCGAACGCAGACGATATCGCCGTCTTCTGTCGAGACAAGGAAAGTGCCTCTAATGCTGTAGAGGTGGCGAACAGATTCTGCAAGGTCACTGGAAGTGCGATAAACTGGATCAAATCATTGGGCATCTGGCATGATAATTAGAACGATAAAGCAGATTTTTTTGAATATATGCAGTAGACCGTGACACCAGCGCGGTACTTTGGAGTACCCCTACAACATTATCGTGATACAACGAATTATTGGCAAGAAGAAGTAGAGCACGTTAAAGTTAAAACAACAAAGTTTGGAGGTAGGAATTTGTCGATTTTCGCGCGATCAACAGTATGTAATCTTTTTCTTTTTGCGAAAATCTGGTACGTGCTGCAAGCACTGTGTGCGTCAAGAATGGCCATCCAGAAGATACACAGAGCATGCGCCGTTTTTATATGGGGATCCACATAGCCTGTGGAAAAGAGAGAGAACCAGTCGCACTAATTTATTTCGATCGGTGATGTCTGGGGGCCTTGGGTTGGTGCATTTGTTTTTGGGGCAAGTTGTCTCGAGATTTTATTTCCTGCGAGATCAGAAGGATCCCTTTTTGCGAACAGTGTGCCAAGTACGCTTACGAGATGTGTTACCTCAGTTTATCGTATTCTCAAGATCAGCAAATGGTGCAAGTCTCCACGGATTTCTACGGGAGGTAGCTTGGTCCGTGGAATTCTTGTATGCTCGCTTTTCACTTGATTATCTTGCTATTGTTGGAAGGAAAACAATGTACAAGGACCTAGTAGATATTTGTATGCCGGTTCCTTTCTACCGTTCTATGTATTCAGCGACCACAGGAGTGGCCGTATTGAAGCGAGTGAGACGGGTGCCAGTGCGGTCTGGGGTCAAAACTTTCTTCTTCCAACTGCACACTGGAACTCTTCCCGTCAAACCTTGGCTACAATGAAAAGGTTTTATTGTGGCGTGGTCCATAAACTGCATCATGTGTAAAAAACCAGAGACGACAGAACACATTTTCTTGCATTGCACGGATGCACTTTTCTTGTGGGACATTCTGCAACGTACACTGAAAAAGGATTTACCTGTCACACCGTACCGGCATCCGTTTCCTTCCAATTGCGAGTGAAGATTGTGTTCCTTATGACATGTTTATGGTGCTGACTCTACATAGCCTGTGGAATACGCGCATGGATGTCAGGCATCAACGACTGGTGATTCGCTCAGCTAGAGAGCATTTTTTTAAGTATTTTGTTTTTTCGCGAGGCTTGCAACGCACGACTAGAGAAGCCTGAATGGGCAACATTGTTAGATGAACTCGTCTGTCTAAAGCGTTTTTAAAAAAGTGCGCCAGCCAATTGACGGCAGGCGTTTATACCATTAGAGTATTGTGAATACCATATTCGTGTGCATGTGTGTTTGTATTTTTGTCAAAGAGCTGCAATAAAGAAAAAAAAATCACAGCATATCCACGGGGTGAATGATGATGAGTGGGCGAAGCTCCGGAGGGAATCATCGGATCTCCCGCTTAAGGGGACGCTAGCACAAACGCGTTAGAAACGTGCAGTACTCTCTAGTAAGGGGGAGCGGCCACAGCGTCTTACGCAGCCATTTACACATGCCGGAACGTGCACCGCGTTTGCCGACGCCATCACATGACTGCTGAGAGAGTATACCCCCCGTATTCATAAACGCTCCTCGACTTGAACTTGACTTGCCACCGCTTTGGGCAGCGCGTTCGAAACGCGTTGAAGGTAAGGCGGAGAGCCCACAGCGTCTTACACCAGCTTCTTACACGGGCCGTAACGCGCTAGCACAAACGCGTTAGAAACGCGCTAGAAACGCGACCTTTCGTTAATGTTGGGTATTTATTGCCATCGTGGTGCGTGTGTCCATGTCCGCTTCGTGGCGTAGTGGGCTAACGCCGCGCGCTCGGAAGCGAGGGGTCCCTGGTTCGATTGCGCGCTACGGACACTACTTCGGAATTTTTTTTCTCATTTTTCTCAGACTGGTTACACACTACTACTACGACGACGACGACGGGGACGAACGGGTGCCGCTATAAGGAGCTTCGCCCCTAAAAAAAGGCTCTAAAAAAGGCTCGTTGGTCTAGGGGTATGATTCTCGCTTTGGGTGCAAGAGGTCCCGGGTTTGAACCCGGGACCTCTTTTTTCCCGTTTTTCTTATTTCTACGATCAGTCGGCATGCAAATAAATATTTAATGAAAACCGATTATCATTATTCTCTTTGTTCATTATATTCCTTTTCTCTTCTCAGCACAGACGCGACGAAAGATGCCTACTTCTTTTTCTTTCGAGCCAAGATGTTGCGATACTGTAAACGTGCCACGAATGTCGAGTGACCTCGGCTCGTTGATTCCACTTCCGGACACCGTAGCGAATGGTCACGGAATGTTACGCTCCCAAGGGGCGGTTACAGCGGCCCAGCAGGACCGTGGTATCAGGCTTACGGAAACGTCTTCACAGGATTACCAACTTGTTTTGCCTCAGCTGCCATCAGGTACGACCGTGTGTAATACCGTGTTTTTGCATGGTGATTTGAAGGCCCGGCCCTACCGTGTTGAACATTTTCGCGATGCGCTTGACCGCCATAGGCTAATGCCGGAGGTGGTGGCGCTCGGGGCCTATCAGATGAACCATGTGTGGACTATAACATTCAAGTACGATGTCGGGAAAAGGAAGCTTTTGTCGGCGAAGGCCTTTAGCGTGAAAGTACATCGCTGTGTCGCGATTGACTCCTGCAACCAGGACATCAGAATGAAGCTTTACTGGCTGCTTCACACGACACCCCACGAGGACGTCAGAGCAGCCCTGGCGCCATTCGGTACAGTGACTGAAATATCCAGGGAGAGGTGGCGAGTGCCCGGTTGCGGAGACAAAGGTTCTCACACGCGACTTGTATCCCTACGCTTAAAGGCTGGTATGACTATAATAATAATAATTTTGGGGTTTTACGTGCCAAAACCACGATCTGATTATGAGGCACGCCGTAGTGGGGGACTCCAGAAATTTGGACCACCTGGGGTTCTTTAACGTGCACCTAAATCTAAGTACACGGGTGTTTTCGCATTTCGCCCCCACCGAAATGCGGCCGCCGTGGCCGGGATTCGATCCCGCGAGCTGGTATGACTATGGAAGATCCCGCATCAGCTACGAGTATCAGAAGATCATGCACTCGTGATCGTGCCAGGCAGACCTCCGCTCTGCCTCCGGTGCCGCAGCACCGGACATATACAGCGCGAGTGCCGTGTGCCACGTTGGGGGCTCTGTCGTCGTTTTGGCCACGACGAGACCCAATGCGTGCGAAGCTACGCTAATGTGACTGGGCCGGGCCGGAACGACGCTATAGACGAGCACCGGATGGACCAGGCGGACGCGGAAGAGACTGCTGGAGGGGGTGGAGACCCACAAGGCAAGCAAGAGAAGCCAGTGGTCTCGGCCAGCGACAAGTGCCGACCTAGCAAGGGGAGCAGTGAGGATAAAAACAACGAAGCGCAAGATGAACCGGCTGCGGGAAATTCGACGGTGTGTGAAAGCGCAGGCAATGCGGTGGATACCGAGGGCGTTCTACGACAGGGCAACCCTGGCGCGGCCGTACTCAAAGAGCCCTGCGAGAAAAACGACCAGGCCATCGCGGTTTCAAAGAGGCCCCGGGAAGTCACCGACGTGGAAGGCACACTTGAGCAAGACGACGGTGGTAGCAACGAAGGGCCGCCCTCGAAGGCTTCCTTTTTCCGCCGGTCTACGCTTAAGCCCAAACCAAACGTTCCGACAGACAGGAGGCAGACGCCGGCAGTTCCCCCAGACAAGCAGACGACGCCGGCAGTTCCCCCAGACGGGCGGCAAACGCCGGTGGTTCCCTCGGACGGGCGGCAGACGCCGGCGGTTTCCTCGGACGGGCGGCAGACGCCGCAGTTCCCTCGGACAGGCGGCAGACGCCAGCCGTTCCCCCAGACAAGCAGACAACGCCGACAGTTCCTCCGCAGTAGCGGGGTGCTGTTCTCGTAGAACGCTAAGTTGTGACTCGGGTTTACGGAACGTTCGAGGTCAATGATTTGTGCCAAAGAGCGAGACGTCGTGGCCTCGTCGCATGCGACGGAGCTTATATAAGAGTGCAGAGAATATCTGTAAGTTACACTGCCTTTGATTCCAAACAGAAGTTATTGTGTTTTCGCTTGCTCTTCTCTTTCCACAGCAAATGATCATGGGCTAGCATTACGTATTGGCACGCTTAACGTTCGCGGGTTAACGGCCAGACGGCGACAAGCCCAATTAAGCCGCCTGATGCTGGAAAATGGCATAGACGTTCTTGCGGTTCAAGAATCTAAAATTGAAAGCGAAGAGCAAACGGACAAAATGGTCGAGGTTTTTAAATTGCGTTACAGCATTTGTGTTTGCCGTGCGGTAGGCAAGGCCGGTGGCTGTCTTTTATTTTTGCTTAATTCAATAGGCATTGTTGAACAAAGTGCAATGATGGCCCAAGATGGGCGATTGGTAATGTGCGACTTCTCTTTAAATGATGTGGGTTGGCGAATGATCTGTGTGTACGCTCCGAACAAAGTTTGGGATAGGAAAATATTTTTTGGCTATGTTGAGACACTTCTGGAATGTGAAAGCAATGTCGTCGTTCTCGCAGACTTTAATTGTGTATGCATGTCCGAAGATAGGGTGCCGAATACTGTAGTACGCGATAAAAGTACGCATCAACTCAACGCAATCATGGCAGGCTATGATTTAGTAGGCGTGGGAAACGTTTTAAGCGGAAACAGAGTTATTTTTACTCATTTTCAAGGTGAGAGTCACGCTCGACTAGACCGTCTATACGTATCAGCAAGCCTCGCGCGCACGGTCACTAGCTACACAGTCAAGCATGTGAGCTTCAGTGAGCACAGCCTGGTAACGTGTACAGTGGGCGAGAAGCTTAGTGGGTCTAACTTTAAGTGGGGACTTTGGAAAATGAATGACACAATCTTAAGTGATGAATGGTTCGTAAAAACTGTAAAGGAAAAAATTGACGGAATGCAAATGGATGTCACATCAAACTATGCTCAGCTATGGGAGCAGTTCAAAATTGATGTGAAAATGAGTGCGATCGAGAGGGTTTGCGTGATACGTCATAAAGCTAAACAAAGAGAGAAAGAACTACGAAACATGCTGGATTACTTTCTAAACGCGGAGTGCACAGTGCCGGGATTTTTTTCTAAGCAGATACGAGAAATTAAATGCGAACTTTAAACGTTGGACGCTGAAACTTATCAAGGGGCTGCGATAAGAGCACGAGCCGAGCGACTGTGGCTCGGAGAAGTGGCTCGGAGACTGTGGCTCGGAGAACTAAGCGAGCGCTCAGTGACGAAAAGAGTTATGCTTCCAAGAACATAATTAAAGAAATCTGGTTTAACGACGCAATGTCTAAAGACCAAGAAGTCATTGAAAAAGCTTTCGCTGAACACTACCGAGCTTTGCTGGGTAGGCAGGTGCCCGTTACGGCAGAGTTTGTAAACACTTTTCTAACGCCTCTGCCGAAACTAGAAGATGAAATTAAAGATGGACTCGAGAGGCCAATCACGGCCAAGGAAATTAAAGAAGCCATTGAAGACTTGAGTAAAGGAAAAGCGCCTGGACCTGACGGCCTAGGAGCTTCATTCTATAAAACTTTCAAGATGGAAATAGCTGAGTTACTTTACTGTGTTGTTGCGGAAGCTCATGAAACTAAGCACTTGCCGCCATCATTCAGGAAAAGGCATGTCGTACTCATACCGAAATCCAATGAAGCGGTAAAGCTGCAATTCGTTAATGGATACAGGCCTATAAGCCTCACGAACGTGGATTATAAGATCTACGTGAAAGTGCTCGAAAAAGACTACAGACAGTTATCAAGTTAATAGTAGGTCCTCACCAAACATGTGGTATCGGAAAAAGAAAAATAATGTCGAATATTCACGTCGCTAGGAGTATATTGGAGTGTTGCGACGCAAACCTCGAATGTGTAGCAATGGTTCAATTTGACCTAGAAAAAGCTTTCGAAAGGGTTGCTCACAGCATACTCCTTGCAGTGTTAGTGCAGTGCATAACACATTAATGTAGGAAAAGTGATTCAGGACGGAGTAGCCATGGCCTATGAGAAGTGTTCTGCTCACCTGGTAATCAACAAAACAATTAGTGAAAATATACCAGTGTTATCCAGTGTGCGCCAGGGGTGCCCTTTGTCGCCTTTACTTCTTGCAATTTTTCTTGAACCTTTCTGTTTGAAGGTACGGGAAAACAAAAATATTCGCGGCAACCGTCTTTTAACGCAAGAGGTAAAAATATTAGCTTACGCAGATGACATCGCACTTTTTTGCATTGATCAAGAGAGCATTCGGGAGGCAGTCAAGGATGCAAGACGGTTTTGCACTCTGACTGGGAGTGCCATAAGTTGGCAAAAAAAGCTTAGGCTTCTGGCACGGTGAATGGGATAGCCGGCCAGCAATGGTCGAAACGATACCGTTCACTGATACTCCAGCCAGTTATCTTGGTGTTCCTTTAGAATACTATCGCGATACGACGACGCAATGGACCGAGCAAACCGAGCGGCTTAAAGCACAAACAACGAAGTGGGGTGGCAAGAATCTGTCAATATTCGCGAGAGCCACGGTGTGCAATGTGTTTCTTGTCGCCATTGTTTTACATGTTACAAGTTTTATGTATGTCGCGAGTGTGTGTACAGAAGTTGCACAGGGTGTTTGCTATGTTCGTTTGGGGTTCAAGATGAGAGCGCACGAGTCGTCTGAATCTGTTTCATTCAGTGCAGAAAGGAGGATTGGGGTTATCGCATTTGTTTTTGAAACAGATAGTGTCGCGATTCATATCCTTGCGAGACGAAAGCGATTGTTTTTTGCGGTGTGTTATCCAGACGCGATTAGGTGACGCACTGCCAGAGTATGTAGTGACGTCATGTGCTAGACCGAAAGTAGTTGTCCGAGGTTTTTTGTTCGAAGTAATAAGTGCTTTCCCTCTTTTAAAAGCACACTTTTCTATGAAGTACCTTAGTACTGTCGCAAGAAAGCGATTATACAAGGATTTAATAAATATCATGTGTCCTCTGCCAATATACCGTGCAATATATGCACTGGGGCGAGAGCAGAACGTGTTGAAGCGTGTTAAAGGAATGCCAGTAAGAGCAACATTTTTCTTCATGCTACACACTGGCACGCTTCCTGTCAAGCCATGGCAGCAAGAGAAAAGGATCTTTATACCCTGGAGTGTCAATTGCCCCATCTGTGAGAAACCGGAAACAATTGAGCACATTTTTCTGGTGTGCTGGGACTCAGTCTTCCTTTGGGACATTCTACAAAGGACCATTAAGGAAGAATTCCCATTAACACCATTGGAATCCGGTTTTTACCTTTCGAAGAGACAGAAGGCGTGCCATGTGACATGGTGATGTTACTCTGCATGCACAGCGTGTGGAAAACACGAGTGGCGGTGCGAAATGAAGATGTACACGCAAAACGGGCGAGAGAATATTTTATACAAAAACATCTTGTTTATTCGCGAATTCTATAAAGTACTCAGTGAACCACCTGAGTGGTTACCAACCTTTGAACAGCTTGCAGCCATTAAGCTGATTTAAACATTTACTGACAAGGTACACTTGCACCTAGAACTGTATTGTCTTCTTATGATTTTTTTATGAGGGGTATGATTCTCGCTTTGGGTGCGAGAGGTCCCGGGTTCAAATCCCGGACGAGCCCGTTATTTCTTTTACCTTCACTAGGCATGCGAATAAATATTTAATGAAAACCGATTATTATTCTCTTTGTTCATTATATTCCTTTTCTCTTCTCAGCACAGACGCGACCAAAGATGCCCACTTCTTTTTCTTCGTTTTCATGCGAGCCAAGATGTTGCGACACTGTAAACGTGCCACGAATGTCGAGTAACCTCGGCTCGTTGGTCTAGGGGTATGATTCTCGCTTTGGGTGCGAGAGGTCCCGGGTTCAAATCCCGGACGAGCCCATTTTTCTTTTTTTAGGATCAGTCGGCATGCGAATAAATATTTAATGAAAACCGATTATTCTCTTTGTTCATTATATTCCTTTTCTCTTCTCAGCACAGACGCGACCAAAGATGCCCACTTCTTTTTCTTCGTTTTCATGCGAGCCAAGATGTTGCGACACTGTAAACGTGCCACGAATGTCGAGTAACCTCGGCTCGTTGGTCTAGGGGTATGATTCTCGCTTTGGGTGCGAGAGGTCCCGGGTTCAAATCCCGGACGAGCCCATTTTTCTTTTTTTTAGGATCAGTCGGCATGCGAATAAATATTTAATGAAAACCGATTATTCTCTTTGTTCATTATATTCCTTTCTCTTCTCAGCACAGACGCGACCAAAGATGCCCACTTCTTTTTCTTCGTTTTCATGCGAGCCAAGATGTTGCGACACTGTAAACGTGCCACGAATGTCGAGTAACCTCGGCTCGTTGGTCTAGGGGTATGATTCTCGCTTTGGGTGCGAGAGGTCCCGGGTTCAAATCCCGGACGAGCCCATTTTTCTTTTTTTTAGGATCAGTCGGCATGCGAATAAATATTTAATGAAAACCGATTATTCTCTTTGTTCATTATATTCCTTTTCTCTTCTCAGCACAGACGCGACCAAAGATGCCCACTTCTTTTTCTTCGTTTTCATGCGAGCCAAGATGTTGCGACACTGTAAACGTGCCACGAATGTCGAGTAACCTCGGCTCGTTGGTCTAGGGGTATGATTCTCGCTTTGGGTGCGAGAGGTCCCGGGTTCAAATCCCGGACGAGCCCATTTTCTTTTTTTTAGGATCAGTCGGCATGCGAATAAATATTTAATGAAAACCGATTATTCTCTTTGTTCATTATATTCCTTTTCTCTTCTCAGCACAGACGCGACCAAAGATGCCCACTTCTTTTTCTTCGTTTTCATGCGAGCCAAGATGTTGCGACACTGTAAACGTGCCACGAATGTCGAGTAACCTCGGCTCGTTGGTCTAGGGGTATGATTCTCGCTTTGGGTGCGAGAGGTCCCGGGTTCAAATCCCGGACGAGCCCATTTTTCTTTTTTTTAGGATCAGTCGGCATGCGAATAAATATTTAATGAAAACCGATTATTCTCTTTGTTCATTATATTCCCTTTCTCTTCTCAGCACAGACGCGACCAAAGATGCCCACTTCTTTTCTTCGTTTTCATGCGAGCCAAGATGTTGCGACACTGTAAACGTGCCACGAATGTCGAGTAACCTCGGCTCGTTGGTCTAGGGGTATGATTCTCGCTTTGGGTGCGAGAGGTCCCGGGTTCAAATCCCGGACGAGCCCATTTTTCTTTTTTTTAGGATCAGTCGGCATGCGAATAAATATTTAATGAAAACCGATTATTATTCTCTTTGTTCATTATATTCCTTTTCTCTTCTCAGCACAGACGCGACCAAAGATGCCCACTTCTTTTTCTTCGTTTTCATGCGAGCCAAGATGTTGCGACACTGTAAACGTGCCACGAATGTCGAGTAACCTCGGCTCGTTGGTCTAGGGGTATGATTCTCGCTTTGGGTGCGAGAGGTCCCGGGTTCAAATCCCGGACGAGCCCGTTTTTCTTTTTTTTTTAGGATCAGTCGGCATGCGAATAAATATTTAATGAAAACCGATTATTATTCTCTTTGTTCATTACATTCCTTTTCTCTTCTCAGCACAGACGCGACCAAAGATGCCCACTTCTTTTTCTTCGTTTTCATGCGAGCCAAGATGTTGCGACACTGTAAACGTGCCACGAATGTCGAGTAACCTCGGCTCGTTGGTCTAGGGGTATGATTCTCGCTTTGGGTGCGAGAGGTCCCGGGTTCAAATCCCGGACGAGCCCATTTTTCTTTTTTTTAGGATCAGTCGGCATGCGAATAAATATTTAATGAAAACCGATTATTATTCTCTTTGTTCATTATATTCCTTTCTCTTCTCAGCACAGACGCGACCAAAGATGCCCACTTCTTTTTCTTCGTTTTCATGCGAGCCAAGATGTTGCGACACTGTAAACGTGCCACGAATGTCGAGTAACCTCGGCTCGTTGGTCTAGGGGTATGATTCTCGCTTTGGGTGCGAGAGGTCCCGGGTTCAAATCCCGGACGAGCCCAGTTTTTCTTTTTTTTTAGGATCAGTCGGCATGCGAATAAATATTTAATGAAAACCGATTATTCTCTTTGTTCATTACATTCCTTTTCTCTTCTCAGCACAGACGCGACCAAAGATGCCCACTTCTTTTTCTTCGTTTTCATGCGAGCCAAGATGTTGCGACACTGTAAACGTGCCACGAATGTCGAGTAACCTCGGCTCGTTGGTCTAGGGGTATGATTCTCGCTTTGGGTGCGAGAGGTCCCGGGTTCAAATCCCGGACGAGCCCATTTTTCTTTTTTTTTAGGATCAGTCGGCATGCGAATAAATATTTAATGAAAACCGATTATTCTCTTTGTTCATTATATTCCTTTTCTCTTCTCAGCACAGACGCGACCAAAGATGCCCACTTCTTTTTCTTCGTTTTCATGCGAGCCAAGATGTTGCGACACTGTAAACGTGCCACGAATGTCGAGTAACCTCGGCTCGTTGGTCTAGGGGTATGATTCTCGCTTTGGGTGCGAGAGGTCCCGGGTTCAAATCCCGGACGAGCCCATTTTTCTTTTTTTTAGGATCAGTCGGCATGCGAATAAATATTTAATGAAAACCGATTATTCTCTTTGTTCATTATATTCCCTTTCTCTTCTCAGCACAGACGCGACCAAAGATGCCCACTTCTTTTTCTTCGTTTTCATGCGAGCCAAGATGTTGCGACACTGTAAACGTGCCACGAATGTCGAGTAACCTCGGCTCGTTGGTCTAGGGGTATGATTCTCGCTTTGGGTGCGAGAGGTCCCGGGTTCAAATCCCGGACGAGCCCATTTTTCTTTTTTTTTAGGATCAGTCGGCATGCGAATAAATATTTAATGAAAACCGATTATTATTCTCTTTGTTCATTATATTCCTTTTCTCTTCTCAGCACAGACGCGACCAAAGATGCCCACTTCTTTTTCTTCGTTTTCATGCGAGCCAAGATGTTGCGACACTGTAAACGTGCCACGAATGTCGAGTAACCTCGGCTCGTTGGTCTAGGGGTATGATTCTCGCTTTGGGTGCGAGAGGTCCCGGGTTCAAATCCCGGACGAGCCCTTTTTCTTTTTTTTTAGGATCAGTCGGCATGCGAATAAATATTTAATGAAAACCGATTATTATTCTCTTTGTTCATTATATTCCTTTTCTCTTCTCAGCACAGACGCGACCAAAGATGCCCACTTCTTTTTCTTCGTTTTCATGCGAGCCAAGATGTTGCGATACTGTAAACGTGCCGCAAATCTCGAGTGACCTCGGCTTGTTAATTCTGCTTCCGGCCACCGAGCGTGACGGACGTATGATGACATGCTCCGTAGGAGCGGCTTCAGCGGCCATGTCTGGCCGTGGTAACAGGGCTATGGAACTAGGAAGGTACCTACCAGGTTCTTCTGCCAGGTCTAGCTGCCAGCAGGGCGTTTCGTTTTAAATACAGTTTTTTTGCACGCGTATATCACGGCCCGAACATACCGGGTGGAAGATTCGCGTGACGCTTTGGCACAGCATTCGCTTCTCCCGGATCTGCCGCCCTGGGGGTGTATCGCATGAGTCACGTCTGGCCGATCACTTTTAAAGGAAGCGGATGCGGTGAAGATGATCTCGAGCGTCGGGGAGCTACGTCGCTGCTGCCTGGTGAAAAGCCGCTGCTGCCTGGTGATTGACCCGGCGAACCAGGACGTTCGACTGAAACTCCACTGGCTTCTACAAAATGCGCCTGATGAGGACGTGCGTGTCGCCTTTGCGCCGTATGGAAAAGTTGCAGAAGTTGCCCGGGAGCACTCGCGCATGCAGGGTATGATAGAGAAGGCTTCAACTACCAGCTGGTCATCCTAAACTTGAAAGCTGGCGTGAAGCTAGAGGACCTGCCCCACCAGCTTAACGTTGGCGGTGAGTTGGCGGTAGTCATGGTACCTAGCAGGCCTCCGCTGTGCCTTCGGTGTCGGGGTAAGGGCCACATCCGCAGGGAGTGCCGAGTCCCGCGTTGCGGAACCTGCCGACGCTACGGACACGAAGAAGACCAGTGTCATCGCACCTACGCGAGCATTGCAGGCCCAGGAACCAGCGAGGTCTCGTCCGAGATTCTGATGGACGAGGCGGACGCGGAGGAAGCAGCCCGCGCAGCGGGAAACCACCGCGTGATACTGCGCCTTCATTGACGCCGCTGGCGAAGCAGAAGGCAGTGGCTTCCATTGCAGTAGCTGCTAGTGTAGCGGCGCAGCATGAGCCTCAACAAGGCGGTGATGACTAGGCGACGGACGCGGCGAAAGCCACGGGCAAAACACAAGGCAGCGTGGAGACCCCCGACATGGATGCCACGGAGACGAACCAGGGAGCGGCGAGCTTGATGGCTGGGAAGCGTCCGCATGAAGAAATTGTCGGCGTGAAGCAGCAGCCTGGTGAGGAAGGTGGCGAGCCTCCGCCGAAGGCAGTGGGTGTGAGACGTTCGTCGCTAAAGCCACGGCCGAACCTTTCGGCCGAAACGCGGCAGGCGGGTAAACCGCCTGCGTATAGTAGCGCGGGGTCCTGGTCGGTGTGACCGCCGGTTGTTGATCGATCTGTGTCACAACGTTCCGGCCGTCGTATGGAAGGCTACGCCGAGCGTGAAGGTAGTCACCATGCTAATAGAGGCGCTTCCTTTAACGCATGGCTCAGTGCTCCACTTCGTGTAGTGACCATAAATGTCAGATGGCTCGGAGCAAGAAGGCGACAATACCAGCTCAATCGCCTCCTGCTGGATAACGATATTGATTTAGCCACTTTACAAGAGCCGAAAATAGAGAGTCAGGAGCACACCGACCGCATGGTGTCCTCCTTTCAAGCAAGCTTTTATGAGTGTGTCTGTCATTCAGTTGAGGCGTCGGGTGGATGCCTTCTGTTCATCCGTAACACGGATGCCTTGCCTGCCCAGTGGTCGCCTCTTGGGTATTATTTCACGTTTTCGAATTTATGTTGGCACATTGTTTGTGTATGTGCTCCTAATGTAGAAAGTGAGCGTCAAATGTTTTTAAGTCACTTGAGCCGTGGTTGAAAGACAAGATTTTACTTCTACTGGGCGACTTCAACTGTGTATGCGCCGCTGTTGACAGAGTGAAGTGTAGGCCACTGAGAGACAAGAGCTCTGAAGTGTTGAATACATTTGTTCGTGATTATGGTCTCGAGGATGTTGGCAGTTTGTTCTCCACTGGGACCCACCCAGAATGCACGCACTTTCAGTGGGAGAGCCATGCTAGGCTTGACAGGATGTATGTATATCTGTTGAGCTTTTGCCCCTATGCTCTAATTATGAAGTTAAATCTGTGCCTTTCAGCGATCATTGCCTCGTGAGTACGACTTTAGCAATGAAGCGTAGGAAATCGCGTTTTAACTGGCATTTATGGAAAATGAATACAAAACTTCTGCAGAATGAAGGGTTTATTTTGCAAGTTCAGACCAAGCTAGACAAACTGCTAGATGCGCAAACTGATAAATGCGCAGCCTGCTAGCTCTGCAGTTGAATGGGAAGGATTCAAAGAGTGGGTAAATGTAAAAGCAATAGAAAAGAGCAGCGTGGTTCGTTATAAAGAGAAAGAGTAAACGTTATAAAGAGTAAACGTGCCGCAAATGTCGAGCGACCTCGGCTCGTTGGACTAGGGGTATGATTCTCGCTTTGGGTGTGAGAGGACCCGTGCTCAAATCCCGGACGAGCCCGTTCTTTTTCTTTTCGATCAGTCGGCATGTGAATAAATATTTAAATAAAACCGATGATCATTATTCTTTTTTTTCATTATGTTCCTTTTCTGTTCTCAGCACAGACCTGAACAAAGATACCCACTTCTTTCTCTTCGTTTTTCAAGCGAGCCAAGATTTTGCGATACTGTAAACGTGCCTCTGCTCGTTGGTGTGATTCCACTACCGGTTACCACAGCGTGCGGTCATGGAATGCTGTGCCCCGTAGGGGTGGTTCGTGCGGCCCAGCCGGGCCGCGGTATTAGCCTTACGGAAGCCTCTTCACACTATTATCAACTTGTTTTGCCTCACCTGCCATCGGGTACGACCATGTGTAGTACCGTGTTTTTGCACGGTGATGTGAACGGCCGGCTTTATCGTGTTGAGCATTTTC
Source organism: Dermacentor silvarum (assembly GCF_013339745.2). NCBI lineage: Eukaryota > Metazoa > Arthropoda > Arachnida > Ixodida > Ixodidae > Dermacentor > Dermacentor silvarum. The sequence goes on from NC_051154.1 coordinate 248,482,272, forward strand.
TCGATGCGCTTGATCGCCATGAGCTTAAGCCGGAGGTGGCGGCCCTCAGGGCCCATCAGATTGTGTGGGCTATTACATTCAAGGACGATGTCGGAAAAAGGAAGCTTTTCTCGACGAAGGCCTTTAGCGTGAAGGAAAATCGCTGCATCGCGGTTCACTCCTGCATCCAGGGCATCAGAATGAATCTTTACTGGCTGCTTCACACGACCCCCGACGAGGACGTCAGATCAGCCCTGGCGCCATTCGGTACTGTGACCGAAATATCCAGGGATAGGTGGCGAGTGCCCGGTAGCGGTGACAAAGGTTTACACACGTGACTTATATCGTTACGCTTAAAGGCTGGTATGACCATGGAAGGCATGCCACATCAGCTACGAGTATCAGAAGACCATGCGCTTGTGATTGTGCCAGGCAGACCTCCACTATGCCTGCGGTGCACTGGCACCGGCCATAATCGGCGCGAGTGCCCTGTGCCACGTTCTGGTCTCTGTCATCGTTTTGGCCACGACGAGACCCAATGAGTGCGAAGCTACGCTAACGTGACCGGGTCTGGCCGGAGCGACGCTATCGACGAGCACCTGATGGATCAGGCGGACGCGGAAGAGACTGCCGGAGTGGGCGGAGACCCACGAGGCAAGCAAGAGAATCTAGTGGTCCCGGCCAGCGACAAGTGCCGACCTAGCAAGGGGAGCAGTGAGGATAAGGACAACGAAGCGCAAGATGAACCGGCTGCAGAAGATTCGACCTTGTGTGAAAGCGCAGGCAATGCGGTGCATACCGAGGGCGTTCTACGACAGGACAGCCCTGACGTGGCGGTACTCAAAGAGTCATGCGAGAAAAACGACCAAGCCATCGCGGTTTCAAAGACGTCCCGGGAAATCCCCGACGAGGAAGGTATACGCTTGAGGAAGACGACGGTGGTAGCAGCGAAGGACAGTCCCCGAAGCCTTCTTCTTTCCGCTGGTTTACGCTTAAGCCCAAGCCAAACGTTCCGCTAGACAGGAGCTTGGAGGGTCTAACTGGAAACCTCAGAAAATGAATGACACGATCTTAAGTGATGAATGGTTTGTAAAAACTGTAAGGGGAAAAATTGACGGAATACAAATAGGTGCTAATTCAAACTATGCTGAGCTATGGGAGCAGTTCAAAACTGATGTGAAAATGAGTTCGATCGAGAGGGCATGCGTGATACGTCACAAAACTAAACAAAGAGCGAAATAACTACAAAGCATGCTCGACTACTTCGTAAACGCGGAGTGCACAATGCTGGAATTGTTTTCTAAGCAGGTAAGAGAAATTAAAAGCGAACATGAAACTGTGGACATTGAAAGTTTTCAAGGGGCAGCGATAAGAGCACGAGCCGAGTGATTGTAGCTGGAAGAAACGCCAACTAAGTGCGCGCTCAGTGACGAATAGAGTTATGCTTCCAAGAAAATAATTAAAAATTACCACCCAAACGCTCCGTACGGATGGTTAACCAGCGAAGCTGAAACATGCGGACCCGTTGTTTATAATTGGGTTAATCTCGACGGTTCATTAAAGTATTTCTCAATTATTTGTTACGTCTTTGTGTTTCTTAATGAGGTTACACATACGTTCGGCTGCGACGGAGAGAACGACGTCACAGACGGAATGCCCGCAGTCCGCCGTTGTCGCTTGCATTCGATGTCTCGAGTTTGCTCGGTGGTATGGTTAGGAAAATTCGCCCGCCACTTCCACTTGCGATTCTTCGAAATAAATTTGCTTCAAAATTAAATCTGTCCGTTACGTAAGACAATGAATGGCTCATGCCCTCGTAAACGTGGCCTCCCCATTACGACGACAGGAAAGAAGTGAAATTCTGCGCTGGAATGATGAGCACCAAGGGAGCCAGATGTGGAAGAAGACGACGACGAACGCGGAAGCAGAGGCACGAGCGCAACCCGAGGGGCGCCAACGAGCCAGCTGCGGAAAACGACCACGCTCTAGCCAATGCTGATAATGATAGTTTTCTGTACAAAGGCGACGGACAGACGCTTTTTCGTTTCGCCTAGCCATGTAAAGCTTCGCTTTAAAAATCTGTTTCAACGACGCAATGTCAAAACACCAAGAAGTCATTGAATAAGCTTTCGTTGAACACTACCGAGCATTGCTGGGTAGGCGTATGTGCCCGTAAAAGAAGAGCTCTTCAAGCCATCCACGAGGCTGTGCAACATGCCACATCTAACTGCCTACAATCAAACAACTAGATATCTTCACTGATTCTTTAGCGGTCATTCAAAAATTCAGGAAGGTTTACAAGGAAATGAAGTTTGCGAGATGATACACACTATCAATAGCAAAGCAGCTACTTGCGTCAGGGTGCGCGGGATTAAAGGCCCTGCTGCAAACCCTCACAACATTGCTGCTGACCAGCAGGCACACTGCCCTCCTAATCCAGATCTACCGTCTATGCCCCTCCCAACCCAACCCTTAACTCACTCCGAGCCCGTAAAAGTTTTCTCCGGCTAGACACACCCGTTCTTATCCCACTCTGCGTCTGATCCCTCCCCCTTCACCGTACTAGGGCGGAGGAAGTTGTGCTTAGTAAACTTCGGGCCGGGGTGGCCATTACACCGGCTGTGATCTCAACGGGGAACTGGTCGCATTTATCACTGGGTGCTACGTTTCCATACTGCTCCGTCCCAGTGATGGAGGTAGATGCGTACCACCTGGTATGGACATGTCGAAGCTTGCAGTCGGAAATTTCGCGTCTCCTACTGGAAGCAGGTCTCCACTACAGTGTCACAACCCGCTATGACCGCTGGATACATAACATACTCCACATACACAACACAGGCCTCACAGCACACATATTGTTACGGAGTGATGCATACATGGATCAACGCGATGCTTGGCAGAGCGACGAAGACGAACGATAAGGACGCTGGCACTTGTGCCGGATCAGACATCTCTTGCCCTAGCCTTCTTTGTATATATTCTGTAAATATATCCTTCGCCTCCATCTCGCTTCCGTCACACTTTGGTGGTGGTGCGGGATACGTCTCGCCTCGCAAGGGAACTTCGCAGCGGCCGTCGTTTCGGACATCTGTTTCCAATGGCGGAAGACAGGGCATCTACATCAGTGCCCGCCACTTCAACGGTCGTGCTTGTGCAACCCCGAGATCCTGGCACGTTCTCCGGTTCCGGTTACGCGAATGTTGAAGACTGACTTGCGGAGTACGAATGCGTGAGTAAGAACAACCGATGGGACCCTACCGTGATGTTGGCAAATCTTCTACCTGAAGGGCACTGTGAAGGTATGGTTTATTAATCACGAAGGGCTGAGATTGGGAGCTGGGACACCTGCAAATAAAACTTCGAGACTTCTTTGGGAAGCCCGTTGGCCGGAAGATCGCCACGACAAAGATGCTCGCGTCACGTACACAGATGGCTACTGAATCTTACGTTGCGTACATAGAAGACGTATTAGCGCTATGCCGAGAGGCCAACGCCGAGATGCCGGAGGACGACAAGGTTGGGTAAATGTTGGAAGGGATCGCCGACAACCATTTAAACCTTTTAATGTGTAGAAATTGTTCTACAGTCGACGCTATTATAAAGGAGTGCCGGCGCTTTGAGCAGGCTAAAAGCCGGTGCATTGGTCACTCATTTGCCCGGCTTCCCAACACGGCGGCAACATCCTCTTGCGAAGAACGCACGGCTGTACAGCCGTCAGTCCCACCAGATCAGCTAACACGGATTGCACGCTGCGAACTTGAGGCCATGACCCCTGCTCCAGTTCACGCCGGTGACTCGATCTTGATTACGGCTCTATTCGATCAAGCCATTGTCCGGCAGGAGCTCGCCAACATGGGCATTCACTCTGTGTGCACCTTTGCCAGCACAACACAAACTTCGTGGCTTCCGCCCTCATCTGATCAAGAGCAGCGATTCGCTACACGATATCGCGACCTCAACGGCTGCGTGGCGAACCCCTGATAATCGCCCGACATGTTTTACTAGTCACCGTATTGGCCACGTCGCCCGTTACTGCGCCACCCACTGACTGGTCCTCGGTGCCTCGAACACCGTCTACCCTTTACCGCGGTCCTGAGAGCAACCGCTTCCCGCCTTCAACTCAGTCCTATTTCCCAACGCCGATGTTTTCCCCAGGATAAGTAGCCGCTCCCTGTCGCAGCGTGGTCACCAGTCACGCTCGCCTCCAGGCCGTCGCCCATCGTCTCGCTCACCGCACACTCGTCGCCCGCCGTCCCCTTTTAGCCCTGATCGTGCCTATCAGGAAAACTAAACAATGCAGCGCCCGGAGGTGACGCTGCATTGACGACTACCACAACAAATCCTCTTCTGGATTTGTTGTGGTAGTCGTCACAACAAGCTTGTTAGACGTTGATGCTTGTTAGACGTTCTTAGCTTGTTAGACGTTGATTAGACGAAGCTTGTTAGACGTTGATGTTGATGGCGTAACTATTCCAGCGCTCATCGACAATGGAGCACACATCTCTGTAATGAGTGCAGATTTTCGTCGACGCCTTCATAAAGTGCTCACGCCTGCCGCCTCCCGCATCCTCCGCGTCGCTGATGGAGGGACTCCTGCCGTTCTTTGGATGTGCACCGCCCGCGTCTGCTTTGCTGGTCATCCCACTTACGTCGAATTTGCCGTCATCTTCGGCTTAGATTTTTTGTCCACTCCTTCTGCCCTGATTGATTGTGCGACCAGTGCTCTTCAGCTTGAGCTGCCCCATCCTCCCGACAGTTCAGCCGCCATAACGCCACGCTTATGCTCTCGCCACCACGTTCGTTGGCCGCCTCAATCTGCTACATACGTTACTTTGACGTCTTCACGCGACATTCCCTATGGGGTCTACGCCTTGTCTCCGATTATCGACGTCTTGGTAGCCCGCTATGTGGCCCTGGCTCACACCATTGTTTCCGTTTCTGACAATACAGTGGTCGTGCCGCTTCTCAACGTGTTGCGACGCCCGGTTCCTTCAAGCTCGACCGGCGTTTACTTCTGGGTAGCGTGGCGTTCTCGCCAGACTGCAGGCGTCCGGTAGACCATAGCGACCAGGCAGGGGCAAGACGATTTCTACTGCGAAACTTGCAGTTTATTTCATGGTTGATGAAGGATCAAAGAGAAGAGAATAATTAGAAAATACATGACGAGGCTGGCCGCTTAAATAGGCCCGCTCAAATCGTAGGCGGGATTTCGCTCACGTCAACGTCACGTGACAGGTTACTGAGTCCAGTCGGGGGTGCTGCACCTGCTCCCTCTCTCCCAGGCGACGTTTCCCGGGCTTGCCTCCGCTAGCGGTGACTCGAGGTCTCCGGTAATGCACAGTTCGCACCTGGGCGCACGCACACAAAGGGGCCAGTAATCACTGCGACTCGAGGCCACGGTGGTACACAGTTCGGGGAAGGTGGACCCCCTCGCCTCCTGGGCGCACGCACACATAGGGGGCCATTAATCATTGCGACTCGCCCGCCAGATTGAGGACCCCTCGAGACAACCATAGCAAATCAGGGATTCCTCCTCCATTGGTTTAGGCATGGTCCTCCGATAATCCCCTCCGCACGGATGTCACACGTCAATCGTAACAGCATTATCCTCTTTGAACCGGGTGTCACACGTCAATCATAACAAACGTCAGCCTGGTGACTCAGGTTATCCCGCAAGGTATGTCGCTGGCCACCATTTCCGCGCTTGACCCCTGCAAATTTGCCACTTTGGATGCAGATGTTTCGCCGCCGTTTTTGTCCGCCAACTTCGCGCCTTCGTCTCTCGATGACATTAACAAGATTATTGATCCCGATCTGACCCAGGCGCAAGCCCAAATATCTAATGGGTCCTGACGTCTTATCGTGACATATTTGATTTTGACGGCCGCCCTCTAGGCTAAACATCTGTCGTGGTGGTGGTGGTAACATTTGTTTATGTCTTGAAAGATCTTCACCCCGTTTTTATAGGGGAAAGACTGCGGGCCGCTCCCACGTTGGGACGGGAAGGCCAAGCCTCACCGCCGCATCGTGGGCCTTCTGGACAGCCCGTAGTTGATTAATCCATTCGTGGCTCTTGACCAATGAATAAAATGCTTCCGCCATCAATACGTGGTCCGTGTTGTGCTGTAAAGAGGGGCACTCCCAGAGCATGTGTTTAAAATCGCTAACTCCGCCGCAGTCGGGACACAGAGGGGAGACCTCCGTGTACCTACCTACTGATGACGGAGTGTGGGATACGAGTTCGTTTGTATTAGCCTGAGGGTCACGGCTTGAGGTCTCGTGAGATTTCGATGTGGCAGGGGGAAAGCCCTGCGACTCATCTGATAGTGGCTAGTGATCTCGTTGAAGGTGGAGAGAATGTCCCTGAAACGGGGGGGGGGGGGGGGTTCTGCCTCCGAAAAGGTCAGACCAAGCCCGTCGCCGGTCCCACCCGGCACACCGGCCTCCCAGTGCCCGGCGCGGCCGGCACTACCTCGCGCCCGGGCATGGGCCAACTCATTAACGTTGGCTAGCCCCCCTAGTTCTGCGCCCTCGTGCGCCGGGAACCATGTAATGACGTGATGATTAAACACCTTACCCTGAAGTGCCCTACCAACCTCTTCACAAACTGTCCCAGTCGAGAAAGCTCGAAGAGCTGATCTCGAGTCCGTATAAATATCTTCCCTGTCCGACTGAAGGAGCGCCAGCGCGGTTCATCGAATTAACACTGGTGACGCCACTCCTATACGCTGACATCCATATCTCGTATCGCATCACGAACATCAAGTCATCCAGAACGAGGTCGACAAAATGATTACAAAAGACGTCATAGAACCTTCATCTAGCCCGTGGGCCTCCTCTGTTGTTCTAGTGAAAAAGAAGGATGGCAGCTGGCTTTTCTCCGTTGATTATCAGAATTTGAACAAAGTCACTCATAAAGACGTCTACCCTTTGCCTCGTATCGATGACGCCCTCGACTGCCTTCATGGAGCCCAATATTTTTCTTCCATCGACCTTCGGTCTGGCTATTGGCAGATTTTAGTCAACCCTATGGACCGCGAAAAAACTGCCTTTATTACGCCCGATGTCCTATACCAATTCAAGGTCATGCCGTTCGAACTGTGTAATGCCCCAGCAACTTTCGAACGTATATATGATGGACTCTCTGCTGCGGGGATATAAGTGATCCATCTGTCTATGCTATTTAGACGATCTGATTGTCTACTCGCCTACGTTTGAGAGCCACCTCGCCCGTTTATCGGCCGTTCTAGCCGTTTTCCGAAGAGCCACCATTCAGCTGAACTCCGCCAATGCCGTTTCTGGCGGCGCCAGATAACTATGCTCGATCACCTTGTCAGTGCTACCGGTGTTCAACCAGACCCCGACAAGGTGCAAGTAGTGCAACAATTTCCCGTGCCGCGCTCAGCCAAAGACGTGCGCAGTTTCGTAGGATTATGTTCCTACTTTCGTCGCTTTGTCCGGAACTTCGCGGACATCACCCGCGCTCTTGCTGAACTCTTGAAGAAGGACGTTCCTATCGTGTGGGGATCCGAACAAGCAGCTTCGTTCTCTGCCCTCGTCCGCCTACTCACTACACCACCAATACTGGCCCATTTCGACCCCTCTTCGCCTACGGAACTTCGCACTGATGCCAGTGGTCATGTAATTGGGGCTGTCCTTGGTCAAGCACAGCTTGGTAAGGAACGTGTCATCGACTACGCCAGTCACCTTCTTTCCTCGTCTGAACGAAACTTTTCTATCACTGAACGCGAGTGTCTGGCTTTAGTGTGGGCGGTCAACAAATTTAGACCTTGCTTGTTTGGCCCAGCTTTTTCTGTAATTACAGACCATCATGCCCTATGCTGGCTTTCGCCGCTAAAGGATCCGCATGGACGTCTCGACCGCTGGGCACTACGGCTTCAAGAATACTAGTTTGTTGTTCACTACAAGTCTGGACGATTGCACCAAGACGCAGATTGCTTATCACGTGACCCTGTCGATGCTCCCGACCTCACTGACCCTGACTTAGACGCCTGCGTACTGTCCATCCTTGCTTTAGATGATATCCCCACCGAACAACGACGAGACGCGTCCTTACGGCTCATCATCGACCGTCTAACCTCTCCATCACCAGACCATTCTGTTCGCCTGTTTGAGCTACGCGACAACGTTCTATATCGTCGTAATCTCAGCTCAGATGGCCCAGAGCTTCTGCTTGTCCTACCTCGCCATCTACGCTCCAGTGTTCTTCACCAGCTTCACCACGTACAAACTGCCGGTCACCTAGGTGTCTCGCGTACTTACACCCACATCCGACGTCGGTTTTTTCGTCCTGGCATGTACCCTTCTGTGCTCCGCTACGTCGCTGCCTGTGAACGCTGCCAATGCCGCAAGCGCCCTTCAGCGCTGCCTGCGGGCCACCTACAACCTATTGATATCCCTGCAGAGCCATTCTTCCGCATCGGCCTTGACCTTCTAGGTCCTTTCCCTACATCCTTCTCGGGAAACAAATGGGTTGCGGTCGCGACAGACTACGCTAAGCGCTTCGACATCACCAGGGCATTGCCGACAACCTGTTCTGCAGACGTCGCTGACTTTCTCCTACACGACGTAATTCTACACCATTGCGCCCCTCGGCAGCTCCTCACCAATCGCGGTAGGTACTTCCTATCAAGAGTGGTAGATGGCATCCTTCGTGCCAGCTCCACTGAATAGAAGCTCACCACCTCTTATCATCCCCAGACGAATGGATTGACCAAGCGCCTGAACCGAACGCTAACCGAGATGTATGTTTCACCAGATCACCGTGATTGGGACTGCACGTTACCATTTGCTACCTTTGCGTACAATTCCTCACGGCATGACACCGCTAGATATTCACCGTTTTATCTACTGTTTGGCCGACATCCTGCATTGCCCTTCGAGACTCTCCTTCCTTCGGCTCCTCACTCGCCTACTGAATACGCCAGTGACGTCGCAGCTCGAGCCCGTGCAGCTCGTCAACTTGCCCACGATCGACTTTCTGCTTCGCAAGCAGCCCAAAAGTCCCGTTATGACAGCCGACACAGAAGCGTACACTTCACGCCTGGCTCTCTGGTCCTCCTATGGTCGCCATGCCGCCGCATTGGCCTATTAGAGAAGCGCCTATCATGCTACACCGGGCCCTAAAAGGTTCTTCGTCAACTCGGTGACGTAAATTACGAGATTGTACTCCTGGATCCAGCTTCTTCGACCTCATCACTGCCAACTGAAGTTGTTCGTGTTTCCCGGCTGAAGCCATACTGCTCTTCTAGCTCCTCGCCTTCATAGCAAGCGCCAGGATGGCACTTCAGCCGCCGGAGAGTGATGTTACGGAGCGATCCACACATGGATCAACGCGATGCTTGGCAGATCGACGAAGACGACGATAAAGACGCTGGCACGTGTGCCGGATCAGAGATCTCTTGCCCTAGCCTTCTTTGTATATATTCTGTAAATATCTCCTTCGCCTCCATCTCGCTTCCGTCACAATATAATAAACATATTGTAAGATGACGCTCGTTACGAAGGCAGTGCCCTTGTATTTCAACGCAGCCGCGCGAGCCAGCCAGTGAGCACCAACCCGACAAACGATGATTATGATTAGGTTCAAGGGTATATACAGGTTAAGACGATGATGAACTACACAGTTAGCGTTCACACTAACTTCCCCCCTCATGAAAGCGGTCGGCAAGGCTGCAAATCAGAAACGATATGAACGCCGAAGATACGTTTTCAGGCGAGAGACGTGAACGATTTCGGTGCTATGGCAACGGCGATCACTAGCCGAGCTAATAGGAGCGACGCGATAGTTTACGGCAGATGTTCTTTCAAGCACGGTGTACGGGCCCAGATACCTGCGAAGAAATCTTTCGCAGAGCCCCGGTACTCGAACAGGTGTCCATAGGAGCGCTTCGTCAACTGGGCGGAACGAAAGGACACGACGCGTCCCATCACAACGGACTTTCCTCTTGTCCTGAATGGTTGCGGTGATGACGCGCGCAATTTGACGAAAGTGGGCGATGCGGGCGGCGAACTCTTCTGAAAGAGATGTGGATGGAACAGAAGGCAAAAATACTACCTTATATAGTCGACATCGCACTTTTTTGCGTTGATCAATAGAGCATACGGGAGGCAGTCAAAGATGCAATGTTTTGCAGGCCTCACTGGGAGTGCCCTAAGCTGGCAAAGAAGCTTAGGCTTCTGGCACGGTAAATGGGACAGACGACCAGCAATGTTCGAAACTATACTGTCTACTGATACGCCAGCCAGTAATCTTGGTGTTCCCATAGAATACTATCGCGATGCGACGACGCAATGGTCCAAGCAAACTGAGCGGGTTAAAGCACAACAACGAAGTGGGGAGGCAAGAATCTAACAATATTCGCGAGAGCCACGGTGTGTAGTTTGTTTCTTGTAGCCAAAGTGTTTTATATAGAAGTTTTATGTATGTCCCGAGTGTGTGTACAGAAGTTGCACAGCATTTTTGCTATGTTCATGTGTGGATGTTCGCCTGAGTCTGGAACGCACAAGTCGTCGTAATCTGTTCCATTCTGTGCGGAAAGGAGAGTTGGCTTTATCGCATTTATCTTTGAAAGAGATAGTATCGCGATTCATGTTCGTGCAGGACGAAAGCTATTTTTTTTCGGTCTGTTATCCAGACGCGATTAGGTGACGCACTGCCAGAATATGTAGTGATGTCATGTGCAAAACCTAAAGTAGTTGTCACAGGTTTTCTTGTTTGAAGTAATAAGTGCTATCCGTCTTGTAATAACACAGTTTTCTTTGGAATACCTTAGTGCTGTCACAAGAAAGCGATTATACCCAGATTTAATAGATACTTGTAGGGACTGGATGGCACCCCACGGTTCAATACTTCCAAACTGTGACCTGGGCACCTGGGCACGAGGGCGTCACGGGTAACCTGCATGCGGACGAGGCGGCTCGAGGCTTTACAAATCACCGTGCCGCCCCGGACTCTGCAATAGAGGACCCTTCACCCCTAGACCCTTGTTTAGCAACAACTATGAAATACTTCAGAGAAAATAGAAAGATCCATCCACCCCGCCCGGCAAACTCAGCGCTGCGGAGGCAACCGTGTTGCGAAGATTACAGACGAACACCTACATAAATCTGCACACACTCCACCTGATCTGCCCCACGGCATACAGAAACATATGCCCGTGGCGTGGAGCAACACCAACTCTCTTTCACATCACGTGGGTGTGTGCAGAACACGGAGAACACGAAACAAACGGCACATGGAACGAATGGGTGGCGCTGCTGTCTAGCCCGGCCCTGGAATATCAGCTATACGATTGATCCAACGAGCTGAACGGATGGCCCGTGCTAGTGGGGCCTTGGAATAGGGGCACCACCCTGCTGGACAAACTCCGTTTTTACCCCTCTAGGGGGTCAGTCTGTCCGGTTTTTGAATATAATAAAGTTTTACTACTACTACTACTACTACTACTACTACTACTACTACTACTACTACTACTACTACTACTACTACTACTACTACTACTTCTACTACTACTACTACTACTACTGATAGATACCGTGTGTAATGTACCAATATACCGGGCAATATATGCACTGGGGCGAGAGCAGAACGTGTTTAAGCGAGTAAAAAGAACGCCAGTAAAAGCAACCACAAAAATCGTTTTCTTCATGCTACACACTGGCACGCTTCCCGTCAAGATATGGCTTCTGGAGAAAGGGTTCTTTCTATCCTGGAGTGTTAATTGCCACATCTGTAAAAAATCGGAAACAATTCAGCACATTTTCCTGGAGTGCTGGGACTCAGTCTTCCATGGAGACATTTTACAAAGGACCATTAAGGACGAATTCCCCTTGACACCTTTCTGAACCCGGCTTTTACCTTTTGAAGAGAAAGAAGGCGTGCCATGTGATATGGGGATGTTGATCTGTATGCATAGCGTGTGGAAAACACGAATAGCGGTGCGAGATGAAGATGTTCCCGCAAAACGGGCCAGATAATCTTTTATAGAAAACATCTTGCTAATTCGCGAAGTGTATAAAGTGCTCAGTGAACCACCAGAGGGGTTACCAAACTTTGAACACTTGCAAACGTTAAGTTTTCTTAAACTAAAATTTATAGACAAGTTACACCCGCACGTAGAATTCTACTGTCTTCGTTTGTTCTGAATTCGAGGCAGAGAATTTCTGTACATTGTGTATGTGTTGTTATGAAACAGGCAATAAAGAAAAAAAGTAAGAAAAATCGCCAGCCCTTCCCCTGTCGAGAAAATGGGGGTAAGCGAAGCTTGTCGTGTGTGTTTTTGACCTTTGTCAGGGTAACGTAAAGTTCATGACATGCCACGGTAATAAAACTTAAACGTTTAATAAATCGAGGAAACGAAACGTACAACGCAAGGAAGGATAAGTTGCACGAAAGGGAAAGAAAAGTAGAAGGAAAGGGAACGAAAAGTACCACGACAAGGAACGAAAAGTAGTAGGAAAGGGAAGGGAAAGTAGTAGGTCAAGTAGACCCAAGACAACCTTTCCTTACCTCCATTTTCTCGACAAGGGAAGTGCTGGTGATTTTTTTTTCTTTCTTTGTCTCCAAATCTCTCTCTTTCTTTCGATCTTTCTCTCTCTTTCTTTCCCTCTCTCTTTCTATTTTTCTTTCGCTCTATCTCTTCCTCTCTCTCTTTCTCTCTTTTTTTCTTGCTCTTTCGTTCTCTCTTTCTTTATCTCCTTCCTTATCTCTTTCTTTATCTCTTTCTTTATCTCTTTCTTTCTCTCTATCTCTCTCTTTCTCTCTTTCTTTTTTTCTATATCTCTCTCTCTTTCTCTCTTTCTTTTTTGTCCCTGGTATGTGCCATTGAGTTTGGACCCTTTCTGCACAACGCCAGGATCAGCCCACTTTTCAGCGTGACACCACCACCACCACTACCACCACCGCCGAAACTTGTGAGCCTATAAAGCTTCGCTTAAAAACCACGGCCGAAGGGGGCAAGTTTAGCGCGCATCTCTTCCACGCCTGCCTCGGCATAGCATGGTATGGCATGGCTAAGCGCGGCCACTCGCACCCTATTTATTTATTTATTTTGTTTATTTATTTATTTATTTGTTTATTTATTTATTTTGTCACCTTACAGGCTCCCGAAGTAGTGTTGCATGAGGGTAGGATACAGGGAATTAGCAAAAAGAAATGTCGCAGTGTCGCCCGAAAGGCGAAGCATCGACTGCGATAACAAGTTAGTTTACAGTCATACGAAGTAAGGACAGTAGTTTTATCGGCCGTATAAACTTGCAAACATAGGCATACGAACTAAATTAACAAGCATGGTGTCACGCGCGTACAAGCAAACATGAATGCATCTCTCTCGGTGACCGTGAAAACTAGCTGTCAAAACGCTGGAGTGAGTAAGCGCGGTTGCAGCAGCGAGCAAATTGACCTTCGGTTGCCGTTCGCGTCAACGCGAACTAAGCCACGTAAACACAGCGCAAGGCAGGCTTTATGTCCGCCGCAGATGCCTTGCAAGATACAGTGGCCGGGCGGCCGCGCGCGGCGACGCTCGATAACAATCTGGGACTTTTTTGGGGTGTTCCATTATGGACATCCCACCATTTTCTCTAATCTCACTACAGCAGCTGACGATAATGGCTTCTGGGGGACCAATGCCTGGTTGACGGAGTGCCTGGGGCCTGGCCGACAGCTACCAAACTTTTATCTTCAATAAACCATCCGTTTCTACTTAGACCAGTAAAGATCACGACAATGCCGTACTGGTATGTGAGCCCATTCCGGGCCAGATGTATGTACCATGCCCCCACTTATCAGATCCCTCGCGTCACCTCTGGCTGAGACATATTTGTGCAGGAAGCACTTTATGTGCGCCGGCGCACGTACGCGGAGTCAGTTCTTTAGCCTCTTCTCACTAGTTTTACAGAGATAGCTGCCAACACTACCAATTGTTTTGATGTTCACCGGTGACCTTCGTGCAAATTCTAAAATGCTTTGCGAGGAGTTCAGAGAGAAAGAATTGTGCAGTAACCACCGACGATGATTGTCAATGTAGGTGAATATACAAAGGCTTCCCGAAGGCTATTCGCTTGATGACAGCGTTTTTTCTATACCTCGTATCTCTCACAAACTTGCGATTTTGTGCATACTGCGACGCACTCGTGATACAGACCTCGAGTTTTCTGTTAGACACCTACAAAGGGCGCTGAAGTCCGCGTCTAATGCTATAAATAAATGCTTGAAAGAAGGTGGGATGGAACCTCTGTCTTCTAGCAAAGCAGTCAAATGCTCTAACCATTAGGCCATGATCGCACGCATGCCTATGTGCTGCCAAAGTAGCTGCTTGAAACGCCATCACTTGCCAGCTTCTCGTGCTGTTCCCTCGAGACAGCTGGTACTTTTAGACGCTGTGGTATATAGACGGCACTGCCTTCGGGATCGGCCCGCGGAAACCGTTACATACAAAGCAAGAAACTGGTCTGATCAGCCGAAGAAAGAATTGAATAGAATTTTGGGGTAATACGTGTCAAAAGCGCGATTTGATTATGAGGCACGCCGTGCGGTGGACTCTGGATTAATTTTGACCAGCAGGAGATCTTTAACGTGCTCCCGATTCACGGGACACGCGCATTTTTTGCATTTCGCCGCCATCGAAATGCGGCCGCCGTGGCGGAAATTTGATCCCGCGGCCTCGTCCTTAGCAACGCAGCACGAAAGCCGCTAAGCCACCGCGGCGGGTGTGCCGAAGCAAGCTATTCGCTTACAAACAGCTGTGTTTTCAAGGATTCGAACTCCGCACCTACGCATTGCCCCTCAAATATTTAATGCAAAGCATCATTTGCCTTTCCTTCATTGCAGGCACTTGGTTTTACCTAGATTCCTGCCTCGCCTCGTTTAGGACCTCTCCAATAAACAGAAAAGCCTGACCAACGGTGAGACCGAACGGCTATTTCGGCATAGCAGGCTGTTACTCTAACCATTAGGCCATGACCACACGCATACATATTCGGGCCGAAGCCGACTAGCTCATCAAAACATTTGGCGGGTGCGCCACGTGTCAGTTTCTCGCATCCTTTCCTCGTTGACTGCGTCACCTTCACCGACGCATACTTAAGGCTCATTTACACTAGGCCAACGTGACACCGAATGTGGTCTGTCGACTGTTGGTGACAGCAGTTTACAGGCCGGTAAACGCTGTTGCCAACGGCTCAAAGGAAGGCGGACGCTGTCGCCAGCAGTCGGCAGACCAACATCGCGGTCGTGTCGGCCTAGTGTTAATCAGACTTTAGAACACCGCGTCCGAGGAGTTCGAGCGCAATGATAAACCTTGTTGTACCTTAGCAATGTGCTTTGTTGGACGAGTTGGTACATATTTACATGTTTCTGCTGTCAAGCACACAGCCATAACAAAAAGTTGCATCTTCACCGGAAAGGCGAAGCATCGATTGCGATATCAAAGTATTAGACAGTTATACAAAGGAAGGACTGGAGTGTTATCGGCTGTATAGACTTGCAAGCATAGCCATACGAACTAAATTAACAAGCATGGTGTGACGCGCGCACCGACAAACAAACACATCTTACTCCATGACCGTGGACACTCGCTGTCAAAACGGTGGCGTGAGAAAGAGCGAATTTTCCTTCGTGCATTTCAGCGTAAATGTTTAGGTGTCGCTTAACATACGCTCTCCGATGGGAAAGCCATGTTAACAAAATAACCTGAAGTCGAAATCAATGTACATGTTGAGCACTAAAGCAACTCTTCTTTCTGAGAAGACACTTTCGTCTTGCGCCCCTAGATAAAATTTACTGGCCTACAAAATGCTTGTTCGAACAGTGCTGGAGCACGCCAATATTGTTTGGTTTCCGTACACAAAAGAACTCATTGCAAGAATGGAAGGGGTGCAGAGGAAGGCAATAAGGTTCTGTTATAATAAATGCGAGTTAACGGATTCATTGACTGAATTATTAAGGAGAGCTGGTTTATTAACATTGCAAAGTAGAGCAAAACTAGCACGACTAAAGTTCTCGTTTCAATTTATTAATGGTGACATAAGCATTAACGTCAGCCCCGACCTCTCTCTGTCCACTCTCTGTCATTGACATTAGACGTGTGCATGCTTGCCGCCCATGCTCGCTAAGCTCCCCTTCGGTCGGATTGAGCCAAGAGAGCGGCAGATAGAGGGAGAGATTGACTGTCCGTATACTTAGTGAACCACTTAACGCCGAAACAAACACAAAAGGGAGAACAAAGCTGTATCTATCATTGCATCTTCGCTTTTTCTCCATGTATGCGAGCATGCGTGTCTGTTACTCTGTGCTAACTTGGCTAGTCCCTCTTGTGGTCTGCCTGTTTATATAAGGAGCCTGTACGTGTACGTTTAAGAGGGAAGCAGGAAGAAAATGAGGAGCTATTCCACCCTCTGAAGGCGGGTGACCAGCGAAGGTGTAGCAAACACACGGTATTAAGCGTCTTCACTCAGTAGAAGTCATGGCAAAATTTGCCGGTCATGATTTGGATATGTCTGCCATCAGCGCTCCAGCCCATACATATTCCCTGGCGTATTAAAGAAAATGTCGCAGTTTCGCCCGAAAGGCGAAGCTTCGATTGCGATAGCAAATTAGTAGAGAGCTATAACGAAGCAAGGATAGTAGTTTAATGGGCCGTATAAACTTGTAAACATTCACCCACTAACCAAATAAACAAGCACGGTGTCACGCGCACAGGTAAACAAGAACGCATCTCGCTCGATGACAGCGGAAACTCGCTGTCAGAACGCTGGAGTGAGGAGGCGCGCATCGACCTTCGTGCCGCCTCTCGCTTCAAAGCGAACTAAACGTCGAAAACACAGCGCATACGAAGTTACCGGCTCTAGTTTAAATTTGTTCACGTCGCAAATCGCTTTGAAGAGGAGGCCCGCGCGGGCGCGCACTTTTTCCACGTCGCAGATCGCTTTCGAGATACGACGCCGACGCGACCGCCGCCGGACTACGACGACGCCCCCCCCCCCCCCCCCTCCCTCTGCCTGCCACGCAACAGAAGCAGCGCGCTTCCGTTCCGCCTTTTCCCTCGCGCGCGCAAGATTGAGCAGCAAGCGTCGGCTGACCCTCGCAAGCTTTCACCCACACACACAGCGTACCGCCGGCACGCGGCGACGATGTTACCGTGTTTGGACTTTACACGGAACCTCACAACTAAGTCCATGACCACGGCAGAAGTGCGCTTGGAGTGTCCATATAATTGCTATCGCAATATATTATATCCGCTCATTTCACTATACATTGTCTCACTCATGCCTGAACATTGGATTATGACGACCTTAGTGAGTGGTTTCTGTCTTGGTGTGCACAATGTGCTAGCGCGATAAGTCATCACCGCGAGTGAGCTTGTACACACAACGTGCCTCCATTTTTTCGCAAGCAAGGTGAACCGATATCACCTCTGCTTATCCTTCAAGCACTCACACATTCACACTCATTTCCACTCACAAGCACTCACTCATGTTCACACTCACCTGCACTCACACTCACGTTCACACTCACCTCTATACACCCAGAAGCACTCACCACGTTCTCACTCAGCTCCACTCACACAGCACTGAGTCACGTTCACACTCATCTCCACTCACACTCACAGGCACTCACTACGTTCACACTCACTTCCACTCACACTCATTGGCTCGAACCTCCACTCACACTCACTGGCACTCACCTCCACTCACTGGCTCTCACCTCCACTCACACTCACTGGCATCGAGCCTCCACTCACGCTCACTGGCACTCACTCACACTCACTGGCACTCACCTCCACTCACTCACACTCACCTGCACTCACACTCACTGGCACTCACTCACACTCACCTCCACTCACACTCACCGGCACTAACTCGCACTCACACTTACTGGCACTCACTCACACTCACTGGCACTCGCACTCACTTACATTCACACTCACTGGGACTCACGCGACTCGCACTCACTTCCACTCATAGTCACTGGCACTCACTCGCACTCGCACTCACCTGCACTCACACTCACTGGCACTCACTCGTTCTCGCACTCACCTCCACTCACACTCACTCGCACTCGCACTCACCTGCACTCACACTCACTGGCACTCACTCGCACTCGCACTCCCCTCCACTCACACTCACTGGCACTCACTCGCCCTCGCACTCACGCCTTTGAAATGAGTGCGAGTGAGTGTGAGTGAGTGCGCCGATCTATGAGTATATCTGTCTAATCTTTCCCATCTTCATACTTGACACGACATCCGAAGCAGGTGAACTAGCGCGATCCGACTTGTGATATCGCTGAGCGAGTGGCAAGGGTGAGCGGAGGTAAGCTCGACGGACGCACGAATACAACCAATTCCCGCGCTTCGCCCGATTTAAAACTCACAAAGACAAATAAAAACGTAACTTAGGATGACCGACAACCGCTAGGAGCGCGTATGTTCCTTGAAACCGAAATTAGCACTCGCCTTCCGGGGTTAACTCTGAACTTCTTAGGTGGCACTGCCGCGAAACGCCTTTAAATGTTAACGTGTGGATAACTCCGAAAAAGTGATAGCAAATCAGTGCGACAGATATACTGAGGGAACACAAACATTGTAGAGGCGAGTTTCTGCGCGTCGTTCGATATATCAAGTGCGCTGGCTGGCGGCAGTCCAAAATTATGCAGGCTTATACACGACGCCCCCAGCAACATTGTTCAGTATTATTATGGAGATGTATCCGATCCTCAGTGCAAATCTGCTTTATAAGTGGGTTCGATTGCTTGAGGACAGCGCGAAGGCTCTCTGCTCATGCAGCATAAGAAAATCTTTATCGCTTTCATTGACTTCAAACATAGTATGCACAAATAAAGCCAGAAATAACCCTGCTGTTCCTGCAGAGACAAGCCGCGACTCTTCGCGAAGTTGATTCAATGTGTCATATAAATTACATTGCCATTGCAAAAAAAAATAATAATAATAAAGTGGGGCTTTTTATGCATAGAAAGGAAGTGACTCGATATAGGCGAGCATTGTTTTCTAGATCAATGTCAGTGTAGCACATTTTCCTTTGTTGTGCATTAAAACAAATGTTTTTAGAAAGAATGCTCGGTGTGAGTTTTTTTTTTTTCTTTGTTTTGCACGATGACAACAAGATTTGTGAACTGTTATGCGCGGTGCGGTGTGGCACACCTTCCATGTTTCTCTACAGGGTGTTTTTTTTTTTTTTTTAGCTCCACCAAATTTAAAAAATTAGAAAAATATAAATCTTGGTCACGTTATCCTTACCATTCGACTGTACGGATTGGCGGCCTCTAGATACAGAGCAATTTCCGCACTTACGTGCGTAATTAGCGAAGTTACGCTAATTAACTTTCCAATGATCAATAGGTGGCTAGATCAAATGAGTACTTTAGGGCTCGTCCTCGGCACTACCTATCCCAACGATCAAATTTTGAATAGCGGAGTTCCTGTGGGAGCTACGCGAACAATTGGTTCCCCTTGGCAGGTTCCTTGAAACCGAAAATGGCCACAAAAAGAGCGTATGTGTCGGCGATGTCGCCGATGAGTTTCGGCGACATCGGCGACAAAGAAGAGTTTCGGCAGTATTTCGGTCTGTCCAAACGAACAGTGCGTAGCTTGTGCGATGAGCTTGACCCCATCATTGGATGCCAGCGAGCCAGTGGCCATTCCACAGAAAGGAAGGTGTTGTGCGCGCTGCGCTTCTTCGGCAACGGAAGCTTCCAGAGGAGCGTTGGTCGCGAGGAGCAAATAGGCATGGCGCAGCCGGCCGCGAGCAACACCATCCACGAGGTGACGGAGGACATCACTTCCGTTTCTGCCCGGAGAAAGTTGGTGGACTTTTCATTGACACAAGTATGAGGTAAAGGCGGCGTTTGCGCGACGCGGCGCCATTCCAGGCGTTCTAGCGTGCGTCGACGGCACATTGATCGCCATAATAAAGCCAGGGGGACTCAGCCTGGCCGACACGGCGAGCTTCATGTCGAGGAAGGGTTATTACACCCTAAACGTAATGGTCGTAAGTACCGTTGGAATGTTTTACTTCAAACTGTAGCTGCCAATTTTACTCGCCCTTAGTAGCAATTGTTCAGTTGAATGTCCAAGCTGGCATGACTAGTAATGTAACGGTTAAAAGAGAATATGCGGGGAGCTGTGTACGAGCTCGTTGAAGTCCGACATGTCAGCGGTAATGATGAGTGCCATGTGTGTGTGCATAAGCCGTTTGCCTTTCCAAAATTAAGTTTACGTTCTGGCGTGCATACACAATTGGAGTTGTGAATTTTGGAGGTATTAAGAAAAATGGGCAGCAGTCGTAGCAGAAATCGATACATGAAGATACGATGGAAGCATTTTGAACACGGAAGTATTTGCATCCAGTGCACCTGCTGGCTTTGGCGTGCATGGGTGTTGTTGCGCAATATTGTGCCTCAAGTTTTCATTTAGCTATGAATTAGTGCAAACCATAAGCGTGCGCAATGCCTCCCCCCCTCCCAATTGCAAAACCCTGTCAACGCCTATGACTGAAACAGTGTAGCCGCTTGTACCAGCGTACATGCATGTATTGTTTTCTGCATATGAATGGCAAAAAGGGATTGTGAGCATATCTGCAGCGATATTTTGTATTGGTCCCCATTGCAGGTGTGCAACGCAGAACTTCGCATTCTTGTTGTTGATCCCCGGTATCCTGGTTCGTGCCACGACTCGTGGGTGTGGCAGCACAATCCACTGCGCGCACGCCTAGCCGCACAACTGCAGCCTGGCGAGTATCTGCTTGGTAAGTATTCGTAATGCGTACCCCTAACTAGGGCAGAGCACTCAGCTGTCATTTTTCTGTAACAGGAGACTCGGTATATCCCCTCGAGCCGTGGCTGCTTGTTCCTGTACCTGGCAGTCATGCCGGCACCACCTCTGAAGGCCGCTACAACCGTGAGCACGCATCCATGCACAATGTTGTGGAGAGATGTACCGGGGTGTTGAAAAGCAAGTTCCGCTGCTTGCAGCACTTTCGGACACTGCTATACAGCCCCGATAGAGCAGCGCGAATCATTTATGCATGCGTTGCTCTCCATAACATTGCCTTGGACGCGGGCGACTGGGCGATTATGGTGGTGGCCACCAGCTGAGGAGCCAGAGGAGCCTGGAGACAGCCACGTGCTGGCACCGCACGACGTGTTCCTCAGAGGAAGGCAGCAGCGCAGCGCCGTTGTCAACCTTTTCTGAAGGACACAGGAACAGTGAGTTTTCATAATACATAATTTATTGATACAGATTGCAGTGCCCCTAGGCTATCACATGGCTGTGTTTGTACAGTGGAAATATATTAAAGAATTTGTATACACATCAAGTGCACCTCCATACGGATGGTCAGTGTTCCTAATCCACAGATCCGACCGATTATGATAATTTAAACACAAACGAAGTAAAGTTATACAAAGAATCCTTTAAAAAGAATGCAACAGCCGCGTACTCTGAAACATTTGTACCCTCTTCACTGTGCAAGAGTCTCCAAGGCTGCCACTTATTAACAGTAGTACTCGTAAAGCAGTCGCAAGGGAATGCGTTATGCCCCTTTATCTGTGAAGAACTGCATTTGCTGCTGCTCCCAAGCTAGCGTTGTTGTGTGCAATATGCACATCACAAAATGCTTCTTTCCTCGCCGAACATTATAAATACAATGCTACAGCTGTAAAGGTGTTTATTAGGCACTAGCCTTTTGGACCGACCGTTAGTTCAAGGCCCGAGCTCTCAGCACGAGCGGTGTTTCTCGAGGGGAGCACAGGAGGGATCGGCCCACTAGAAAGGGTTGGAGAGCATGACCCACTATGACGTTCGTATCCTTCTGTTGTATATCAGCGTTTGGACGAGCGAGCGAAGACGAGGAGAGCGAAGTGGCGCACCCAAGGACTCTGAGCTCGTGACCACGCAGCCACCTTGCAACGTTCTAAGATGCAATAAAAGGCACTTTACAATACCTTCGCTACACAGCAGCTTGTATGTGTTGTGTGCATCCTATGATATGCCACTTGTAAATGTAGATGCAGTACTTGTTACCTTCTACTCATGTCAATACACAGAACATGTGTTTGTTTTGCCATAGTTTGTGGCTACAGTAATGGGGAATTGGCACAAAGTACTTCCTTCCTAGTACAACATGAAGTGGCAACATAAAACATGGTAGCAATGTTAAAGGGCAGCCTTTTCTTTAAATATCATATGAAATCGAAACATCCCTTGACCCATCATAGTCATGACAGACTTGATGGAAGCTGTACATATGATCGGCACTCTGTGCTCATGGCCACCATCAGGAAAAGGTTTGCACAATTTTCATAAAACACACCAGAATGATCGCAACCGCCGCATCCTGTGCATTCGGACGCTTGTTGTACATCGGTAGGAACGAGGCAATATGATTGCTAGCCACCTCTTGTGCTAGGTGTATCAAAGCTTCCGTGCAAGCATGAATACGCAGACAAGGCAAGCAAGTAAAGCGTAATGAATACAGATTCAAACACACAAGAAATGTACCGCTGTGTGTTGTGACATTACATTCGTCACATCATGTCCAAATGGGTAGACGTAAATTAATGTAAAAAAATACAAAGGTCAACTTTATCACACGCTATGATGACTAGTACATCACGAACCTTGTAGTACAACACACTACACGTAGCAAAGCATGTGAGAACATTGGAGCATTAGCATCACACACTTAGTTTTCACCACGGCACATAAAACTTGCAGTTACATTTAAGTGACCTTGCAAGAAAGTATGACTTTGACAGGTACGTCCGTTCTCTTCTCAGTGTTACGAGTCACTGACTAGAAGCATTCATTTCTCGACAGCAATTGTAGTACGATGCTAAACAACAGGTGAATCATAATTGTAGAAAGGTGAGTGCACTTGCCAGCTGTGATGAAACATAAATTACACACAACATGGCTCCGCAATCTTACAGCACCCAGAACGTGTCCACCTTGAAACTTACTCTTGCAATGACTCACTTGGAACGAAAACTAGAGGAAACTAATCACCGGCGTGGTGAAATGATGATGGCCATTTTCATTTGTGACACTATGCAACTTGAAGAGTGACTAGTTTGGTGCTCTGAAAAAAGACCACATTGTAGTTGTTGCACCTTAGCCTCACTGTGCCGAAATGAAAATATCACAGCGCGAACACTATGTGGTAACGCTTCATAATGAGTGCAGTAAGATACAACACATAGTGAAGCAATATAAATATCACAGTACAAAACCCATACACAGAAATCTACAGCTACTTGTAATGATTCCAGTGTGAATGACTAGGCGCCTTCGAAACATGTAAATAAAAAAGCACGCTGGCGTTGCAGCTGGATAAGCACAAATAGAAAGAGGCAAATACTACAGAACAAAAATGGATGCACGCATTGCACCTTTCATCCAAACAGTGCTCCTGTATCACTCGGACAAGGCAACAAAGAAACTGAAAAAAAAATCAAAGTGAAGCAACGAATTCATGCCTCAAATGAAAGTTAACTTCTAAAACTCAAACAATAAATAAATAAAATAAACTGCACTCATAAAACACAATAAATGAATAAAATGAAATTTAAAAGGTGAAAAACAATAAATTAATTCCTTTGTTGCAGGTGCCCAGCTATGTCGCTTGCCATAGAGCGCACCTGCATCAGGATGCCCTCCTGCGCCGCTGCCGTCCTTTCAGCCGCGACAGCCGTCCTCTCTGCCGCGGCAGCCGTCTTCTCTGCCGCGGCAGCGATGCGGGTTGTGGCCTCCTCAACTCTCTGCAGTGCCTGGAATGAATAATCGTGGTGGAACTGTTTGCATGAGTTGCCGATTACTCGCAACCAGCTCATGGCTGGAAGCTGCTGTTGTCAAGAATTGTAACGTGCACAATTCCCTCTCTGTTGAAGAGCCACTGGCCTGATGGCATCCTTTGGCAGTGTCAAGCGTCGTGTACAAGCTATGCCCTCTTCGTTTGGACCGACAAAGACCTACTGGAACTACTGAAATGCATCTCTTACCACCAAACAGCCCTTTTCAGGGCTAACCAACCTTTTGCCCGGCGGCTGATCGTTGGCAAGATACGATACCGCACCCTCAATACAACGCATATGTCTTGTTTACATCCCAAGTTGGTTTGTTTTTCAGATTTATGATTCACTTGTGATAACAGAGCATAAAGAATATTTATGTCCTTCATGTAAAATGACACCAAAAGATCTACCAACCTGGAGAATCTCGTCGCCCTGTTCGAGGCTGCGGGCGCACTGCGACGACATCGTGGTTAGGGTGTCCACCCGTCGCGGTCGCTGTCGGCGTGGTGGCCGTACAGGATGCTGCAACACTGAAAGCATGCATCGTTTTCTACATTTGCACTGCATTTTATGGTATGCATAAAAGTTGCTATGGCCATGTTATTATTGGGCTAGTTCAATAAAATATGAGTTTATTTTCTCTAACATCTTGAGGATTAATAACTTACCAGGTGCAGCGGCCATGTGCACCCTTTCCGAGTCCGATGCGCCGCGCGGAGAATCCTCTGCCGCTGTAGAGTAAACACATTAAAAGTTTACGAACTGCACACACATTTGGCGATCATTCAAACACTCATTCCTGTGATGCTTACGTGTCGCTGTGCTCTCCGCAGCCTCGACGACGACCTCCATTGCAGCAGTTGGAACGTCGGCCTGCTGGAAAGTGCCATAAACGTGTCCCTTCACTACGTGGCTATTCGTTACAGTGGCTATGTTACAAGTTTCGTACTACACATCTCCGGAAATAGTCTGCAATTATTGAGTGCTTAATGGTTCCATGCATTACCATCCTCCTGCACTTGCCTGAATGCATTTTATTTCACTTAATCCCCCTTTTCCCGAAAGCGCCGCCAACTGAGATTCTAGTTGATTAACCTACCTGCTTTTCCATTCTCTCCTACGCTATTTTCCTGGGCCGCGATTTTGTAGCGATGACTTACAACTTATTCTATACTAGTCTTGTCATCCACCGCTCACGGCCGGCTGATCCCGTTGATAACGCGAGCGGACCGTCGCTCTGACCACTGATAAAGCGCGATAAGCGCAAAAAGACATTATTACCGGAAAGGCATCGCTACAAAATACCGGCCCTGTTCACCAACACTGTCGCGTTTCGCTAAAGGTACCACTTGCAGATAATGGCGAACTCTAAGTCGGCACCATTCAGGAACCCATTATATTACAGCGGCAGTGTGCTTACCTCTTGGTAGGGGAGGTCGGCGAGGCCACGCAGCCGGACCGTCCCCGTTAAGCTCAGTACTGGGCCGTGGAAGCCGGGTGCGCGGCCCCCTCCAGCGCTTCTGAAAATACACACCAATGTCGATGGACAAATCGCTCAGACCATTCGACGGTCACTCACCTTTGCACTTGGGCAATTGCGGTGGCGTCGCGGCGGGCCTCGTAAACCTGCTTCCGCCACCACTCCTGCCACTGCTCCACTGCTTTCACCACGGGCCCTTCTTCGTTTAGCACGTTGGCCAGCTGCTGCCACAGCCGTCGCCGGTCGCCAGCGGTGAAGCCCGGCCCCAGCTCGCTGGATCTTATGCCACGTACAAACTAGCGGAAAAACGCGCGCGGCGCGCCGCCGGCGGCAAGACGCGCGCCGCGAAAGCAGCCGCGAAACGGGTTTTTGTTGCCGCGGC
The DNA here is from genome assembly GCF_013339745.2 of Dermacentor silvarum. Lineage (NCBI taxonomy): Eukaryota > Metazoa > Arthropoda > Arachnida > Ixodida > Ixodidae > Dermacentor > Dermacentor silvarum. The sequence goes on from NC_051154.1 coordinate 248,507,943, forward strand.
AGGGATCGCTCCTGGACCGATTTTTTGCGGTTTGCCGCGTGCCGCGGATGAAGGAGACCAATGAGAGCGGCCCGCTTCCTTGACGTGCGCGCGGGAAACTGGTGCCATGCCGACCCGCCCGACCGCTTGTTTCTCGTTTCGCACTATCATCTGCACGCGTGAGCTCCCGGATAGTTCGAGAAGGGGAGAGGAGTCTAGTCTGTCACGTGATTGCCGCAGCGGCGCGCCGCCGGTTAGTGTGGCCGCCCTGCCGCTGCTGCGTTTTGCCGCCGGCGGCGCGCCGCGCGCGTTTTGCCGCTAGTGTGTACGTGCCATTACAGCAAGCTGGGGATGCAGCTCCATAAACGCGAACACCGTCTCCCGCTGGCTCTCGGAAACACGTGGTCCTTTGGCAGGTACGTACGCTGCGACGTTCTCCGCCATGGCTCTCCCATAGAATGAAGAACGGCTCTCCGCACGTAACTACTCGACTGAACCAACCGTTCAAAAGCCGCGCCGTTTGGTCGAGTCGGAATAGTGGCTAGCGCCACCGCTAAACGTTTCGCAAAACTGCGACACCACCTAGCGCCATTTCAAGACATTAACCGCAATAATTTGTTTAAGTCGTTCCGCATTCCAAACTGAATCTCTGAAAAGCAACACCAACACATTTTGCTACTCAGTCATAATAGTCAAATATTTCTCAACATGTTAGAAACGCTTCTAAGTATGTTATACGGTCCCCAAGCAGACGTCAAAAGCGTGAGGCAGGCGTCCACTTCGCTCATTGGCTCTTTGCTTCCTCTCGTCCTCGCGAACATGGCGGACCGCCTATTTCGTGACGTAAAGAACGGACCGCCTCCGTTCGATTTTGGAACGCGTACAATATTGCGCCCTTGGATTCCATGAAAGACAGGTTGATAATGTGTGTTGTCACGAATTGCCACCATTTTGAACAGTTCCTTTGAAGGCATGTAATTGGAAACCTTTGTGTGTGTGTGTGTGTGTGTGTGTGTGTGTGTGTGTGTGTGTGTGTGTGTGTGTGTGTGTGTGTGTGTGTGTGTGTGTGTGTGTGTGTGTGTGTGTGTGTGTGTGTGTGTGCGTGCGTGCGTGCGTGCGTGCGTGCGTGCGTGCGTGCGTGCGTGTGTGTGTGCGTGCGTGCGTGCGTGCGCGCTATCAAGTCGTTTGCTGAGCAGTGTCTTGCAGCAATAAAGCTGTGTTGAGTGCACTCAAGTCCGGTTACATTGAGCAGGTTGTCTTCGCTGCGCTTGTAGTGTTCGTTTCTTCTTTTTTTTTCGATTCACTCGGTGAGTTATGTTCCTATCTGCCTTAATTTATGCATTATTATTTACACAACTCGCACGCGCGCGTTCGAGACAGCTTTCCCGGAGAAAGGGAATTTTGACTAAGCGTCGTTCTCATCCAAAAGCCTGAAACGGCATTTCGTTGGTGGAAGTGGACACTTGGCGCCCGACGGAATGACGAAGTAAATTTTGCGGCCCGCCGGCATTGAAGCGCTATGCCAACACTGCAGAAAGCAAGGAGATAACGAAAACTGCTCACGGGTCCGGACCGGCGGTGACGTCGAAGACGTGAGGAAAGGCGGGGAGGGGGGCGGCGGCGACGACATCGACGACACAGACGCGGTTTTTTGCGGCCATGGCGTTTCGGTTTCAAGGAGCCTGCCGAGGGGAACTAATTGTTCGCGTAGCTCCCACATGAACTCCGCTTTTCAAAATTTCATCGTTGGGATAGGTAGTGCCGAGGACGGGCCCCAAAGTACTCATTTGATCTAGCCACCTATTGTTGATAATTAAAAGGTTAATTAGCGTAACTTAGCTAATTACGCACGTAAGTGCGGAAATTGCTCTGTATCTAGAGGCCATCAATTCGTACACTCGAATGGTAAGCATAACGTCACCAATATTTATATTTTTCTAACTTTGAAAATTTGGTGCAGCTAAAAAGAAAAACACTCTGTATATACGCTGTATGTTTCGAATAAACTTTTGTTGCAAGTGGTGTCCTGCGTCTGTGGTGAGTACTTCTGCAACTTCCAACGCAAATCAACACCATTTACTTTTGCTTTCACTGTACGGTCTACCATACAAACTACGGCTATGGGACGCCAGCGGAAAAGCTAGCGCTTACATAGACATTTGCACAGTTTATTTTGCGGGCATGGACTCGCTTGAACTACATGGCAAGAGAAAAGGCAAATGCTAGGCGGAAACACAAGCTAGTGTGGCCTTGGCTGGAGTAGTCTCATCTTACCTACAACGTACCTCAAGATTGCACATGTTTGTTTTATGAATTATTTCAATGTATTATTATGCAAAACAACAGCACACATTCCGTATAGCGATATACAAGAGCACATATCACATGCCTTTTAACATAAAGTTGCAATGAACTGAACATTATTATTTCAAACAGCGAAGTTGGACAGGGTCTTGTTCCACCGTGAGTACTCCCGTGCGTTCCCAATTTTCTGCTGCGGGCGCCGGCATCGGGCCACCGTGTCTAGGGAGTCCTCATGCTAGGGGCACTTGCTTCACTAGCATGAAGGCTCCCTTAATAGAGTGTAGTATGGAAAACACTGGGAGAGTGGCCAAAGCGGCGCGTGAATGCATGGGTAATGGGCAGCGCGAAGCTTTTGCTTTTGCGTAGCATTCACTATACCGTCTGTCCGAGCTAACGTTAGCCAGGATGTGTAAAAAAAATAATAAAATATCAGGGCGCAAGATACAATTATGACTTCGGCGTTCGGTTATAAAAGGTCTGACGACAGAACACCACAGGTCTTAAAATCATATCTTGTACGGTGTTCTTTAAACCTTTTTTTTTTCTTTTTCTTTGAACAGCTTCGCTAGCGTTAGCTGGGACACCCTTAAAGCCAAACTACACGTACGCCTTGCCGGCGCGCGAAAGAGGAATGGCGGTTTGAAGGTTTGAACTAGAACCAAGGTTAATATACCTTGTTGCGAAGCTTCCATAGAAGCCCCTACGTTCAAAACATGGCGGTTAATCGGCGGTTCATGTGACTTAGGGCCATATGTGTGACGAGGGAACACTTCTGGCTGAAGAAAAATAACTGTAACGCCATATCCTTTAAAAACAGAAGTGACGTCATTTTGTTCTCAAAGGCGCGAAATTTGTTTTGGTGACCTGCCATTAGAGCTCTATATTCAAATGCCCCGCCTTTCGACTTTATGGGCATTTGGAGCTTTCAGCGCGGAAAGCGATGCAGCAGAATATCAGCCGTACGGGTGTCGAAATTGCACCCTGGCACGGAACATACTTTTATTGCGATAGCAATTATATGGACACTCAAGGTGGAATTCTGCCGGTCGCCGTGAGGTTCCGTATAAAATCCAAGGGCGATAAAATCGTCGCCGTGCGCCGTACGCTGTATGTGCGATTGAAAGCGTGCGAGGGACGTGCGCTTTCACGGAGAGCGAACGGATAGTGGAGAGCAAACGCGACGTCTTCCGTCGCGCGAAAGCCCGTGGGGAGATGGGAGGGAAGGAGGGGCGACGTTGTGCTACGGCACCAACTGCTTATCTTGCGACCGGGGCGCAAGGGGAACTGACGACTCATTCTCGCACGTGAAAGGAGGAAAGCGGGAAGGCAGCGCGGGAGGGAGGGGGTGCGGCTTCATCTCTGCCAGCAAGTGCCTACTTGTACTTTGTGCGGCTGCGGGCGGTCGCGTGCACCGTTTATTGAAAGCGATCTGCAACACGGCTCCTAGATTTATATGCGCTGTGTTTTGGCCGCTCATTTTCCGAAGAAGCGATAGACCGCACGAACCTTCGCTCGCTGCTGCTGGCGCGCTTGCTCACGCCAGCGTTTTGGCAGCGGTTGTATGCGGTCATCTGCGCCATCTCGTAGTCATCGTCGCCACAAGACGCGGCACTACGCTTTGCTTCTGACGCTTCCGCTATACTCTCCGCCACCACTTTCCTGGGTGGGGAGGGCTACGCTCGTCCGCGGTGTCAGCAGGGGCCGTATTCTGAAACGTTCCACTTCGGCGATAATAGAGTGTACTAGACAATGTATTCTATATATAGTACACTCTAGGCGATAATTTCGCCTTTCGGCGCGCGGTGATAGGCTGGTTAAGCAAAACCGGAAAATAAATCGCGCCCTCTAGTAGTTCCGGTCTATGTTATTTTGATGTCACACGGTGTCATTGGGTGCTCCCGACATAGTATATTGAATACACGAACAGGCCTGTGTCGTAATGCGGCCGATAGGTTCGAAAATAACACACCCGAGCCGCTCTGCACTCGCACGGTGCGCTCTCTCGTGTGTTGCGAAGCGTTCGAGTGCGCGTGTTGCTAGTGCATGCTGACGTCACGGGTAAGCAGCCGGTTGAATAATTGAACGTGACTATCGCCTAAGCGAACTATCGCCGATGTGGAACGTTTCAGAATACGGCCCCAGGGTGCGGAAACTCCCTATACCTCCCTTGGGACGGTCGGTCGCATGCCGGTATACTAATACCCCTCGGTAATTTGACAGCAGCGACACTCTCCTCCCCGCGGCGCTTTCCTCCTCGATTCTCCTCGCGAGTCGGCTACGCGCGCTGCGCACGACATGCTTTTCCTCCTTGGATCCTGCGGACCGGCCGCAGCATTTGATGGAGGTGCATGTTTTGGGCCAGTTGCGCACCCGATTGGTGTAGAAAATTTTGAAAAATGGTGATAACAGCATCGATAATGCTGAAGGTAACATTTATGAGGAGGTTGCTTTCTTCTTAAAGCCGTATGAATGCTGGCACACTGATGTAAAAAGAGCTTTGAGGCGAATTCAATACTGCAGACATTTTTTCTGCCACATAAGACGCTTTACTTCATGCATCTGATCTAATAGTGCTTGGGGCACATCGCTCTGTGTTAGCCTTTCTTTTTCTTGCCTGTGCGCGCATGGGCACCGCAGGTATTATATTCAGCGTGCCTTCTTGTAATGAATGAGTCGTCGCGAGTGAGTCGTCCGTCCCTTTGTTTGTCTTCTCAATGTGAAAGCAGCTTTTGCGCTGTGGTCTTTAATCTGAATAGGACGGTTGCCCAATTTCAGCAAGTGTGCACGATCCTGTGAACATCCCGTGCACATTGCCTGTATCCGTGAGAAAACGAAATAATAATCATCAACCACTCATGCGTGCGTGGCAGCCCAATTCAAAGCAAATTCAAGAACTGAAAGAAAAGACCCATTGTAGACTAGCTAGCGTTTATCACCCACAGTACCACCGGTATATTTGCCATTAATTTTTTCAGGACCTGCATTCACTGTATCAAAGTGACTGACTCACCCATCGAAGTAAGCTGGAAAGAAGCTTCTCTACAACATGTTATTTCGATTTTCAGTAAAACAGGTAACGGAACCTAACAATCACGAAGAGAACGATCCAGAGGCTGTATATTCGCAAATAATTGTTTACAGCGGAATGCAGAACCTATAGTGCTGTATTTCCGAATGAATAACAGTTGACGACGAGCGAGGTGATGGAGTCCCAGCAGAATATTCAGTATACTCAGGACAACCTTATTTTTGTGTGACGTACCAATTGTCGCAGTAAGAACGCTGATGAGCCGGCCGAAAGAATTTTAAAAAATTCAGTATTAGGGGATGCTTCGTTACCAGCACTAAGAAAGGCGCCTTACCTCGCAAACAACGCTGTTCTTTCGGCCAAACAAAGTAGCTTTCGGCCAATGTTGTGCAGCCACTGCTTCTTGCGCAAGCCGTCACGCTGTCCTTGTGTTATCATAAAAACTGCACAACCATCTTCAGGCTTCTTGCTGCAGTTATATGCGCTACAGCACGGCAGAGCGCTCGCATAACACTGCAGGATACACAGCATGCAACGTTCGCTGCGCCGAGCTAGCCGAGCTAAGTAGAAAAATGGCGCCAATGAAAAAGATAAACAAGCAAGACGCAAGATGCGCGCGTTACCAAGGGCGACGGCAACGAGACCAATCGTCGTGCAGAAAAAGGGGCGAAAAACCGATTCCAGCAGAGGGGACGCGCAAGGGGCGAGGAGATCGCGCGGCGGCGCCAGAGTCCAAAGAGTGGCGGTACTTTCAAACTATCAAGGGACGTAGCCGATACGTGGCGGCAGCGCCGCTTCCACCACTGACGGCTGCCGGGTATCCAACTGGAAATAACAGGTGACCCGTAAAAGAGCGAGGGTTTCTGGGATGCGTCGTCTGCTGGCTGTTCCCGGTTCGAGGCAGCGCAGCCGCCGCCACCGATGGCCACCGCTTCGCTGTTGAAGCCTATTGATGCGCTTGCAGTCCGGCTTTGTCACACTCGAAGATTACCCGGTTGCAGGCGCCTAGCCAAACCATGGTCGGTTGTTCAGCCGTTGGCGGCTCAACTTCAAGCGTTAAAGGTAAACGCATGTAACTACTGCCTTGCAGCATCCGTTGCTCAGTCAGCTGTGCACAAGCATCAGAGGCGTGGCGGCCACTTCCAAAACCGTTAAGAGGCAGAGACCATCGGTGAACAAAAAGAAAATGAACGTGCAGCGTCACTTATCAGGCGGCGATGAGCTGTGTATGGCCCACACGGAATGATTCCCAAAGGTATTTCTTTCTCTAATATTGACTCAAGCAAACAGAACTATTTCACTACTCGCACGCACATATAGAGGCATTATGAAGCATGGTTTTACGGCGCAAATTTAAACGGGACACAACGAGATACATATATAATATTTGTAACCAACTATAGCCGACCTTAGTTCTTTGAACACAAATAGAGGTAATGCGCAGCTGTAATGTGTCGGCGATACGGCCATTCCCCCATCTTGTTGACAAAAAAAATCATATACGTACCACTTCAACTGAACCTCGAGTTCCGACCAAGAAGTGTCGTTGACAGCGCACAGTTTTCAAACATTTTCAGCACTTTATTTTCTAATTACGCTAGCTGCACCGTTACTGAGGATATCGGTTGCAGCGACGATCACACGGCAGTATTTACCAGGCTGCTATAGCCATCGCCTCAGCACCCGATTTTCTAAGTAATGCTTCTATACGCTTGATAAATTATCGGATAAAGATAACTTTTTCATCTGTCTGACTGACCCGCAGGCAGAGCAGTCAGTGACGGTGCGCCCAAGCAGCGGCAAATGTCGTAGAGCTAAACCTGTAAGAAACAAAAAAGGGGGCCAAAACGAAAACCAAAGTTCGTTTATGAATATAAGCATATCCTTACCTTTCTTGGCTTGTCATCGTCGCGCCCAGAGTAAACTTAAACCTAGAAATCAGCTGCATGGTCATCAATACTTCTTTTTAGGCGAGTTGGTACATCTTGAAACTTTGGGCAACAGCGCAAACAGACGACCACAACAAGGGAGACACGTACACACAAGCGCTTGTGTGTACGTGTCTCCCTTGTTGTGGTCGTCTGTTTGCGCTGTTGCCCAAAGTTTCAGCTGCATGGATGGTAGGACATTGCTGAGCGTCTATTCTCGACACGCATGGCGGCTGCATGGCCGCCATTATCCGCCATCTTGACTATCTGACTGGCTGTCAAGAGGTCACGTGTATTGAAATTTGTGCCGGGCAGCGGAAGTTTTGCAAAATGCAATGTTGTGTTTTCATCAAAAAGATGAAACGTGACGTGGAGCTGCAAATTTTATCCACTAATACTTTCTTAATGTTCTTCGCAGCTATATTGCTGCGAAGAACTAACAGCAAGCAAAAAATAAAAATTGACATCACAACCGGAAATGGCAGTGACGTCAAGATCTTATGCTGCTTGGCGCAAATGTTTGAATTTCTTCAGCGTCCGGCATTTCGACCGCTACGCCACCAACTATTTTTCTTTTGAGGCTGAGGCGAGCTTGTGACTCGCCTCAGAGGAAGCACCAGCGTGTCATTAAACTAAAGGAGTGGCGTATGTCTTAATGTGACCATAATTAGGCTTTTATTGACAGCAATTGCTCCAGTAGGTTCTTAGGAAGGTGAGCGAATAGGATGGAAATAAATGACAGTGCCACAGAGGTTTAGAAAAAAAATTCGCTTTTATTCGTCTAGAATAACGCAACCAATACAATTGACCAAACAAAACTTGTTTCAATGGATGATAAGTATAATGGCCAGCACATAGTCGTAATGTATAGCAACATATGCGAAACCTTTTCGTAGAATCATTCGCAATTCCGGGCGACACCATGTATCCATAGGCAACAGTTATCAGACAACATTGCCCCACATTATCATTTAGAAAACATTCGACTTACTAAGTTAGCTTCCCGTCGGGTACTAAGAGCCTGTGTTACCGAAAGTGAACGAACATAGCACGACATTTTCTTCGCGGAGCGTTCCGCATTTATCGTCACGACGAGACACAGCGCGTCGGATGCCGCAGCCGTGAACTTGCACGATAACAAAAAACCTGCACGCACACCTTTCGCCAACGAATGCGGTGCGCTTAGGCCACGCAAAACTTGAAGTGATCGAAACACACGCCACACTTTGAACAAACAAGCAAGGAAATGAAAAAACTCGGATGAAACTGCCGCGCTCCAGTGCGCAACGCCATTCCGCACGACATAATGGCTGGTTTGCACAGTCTTGTCAAGTCTTGCGCCAGAATCACTGGTTGGTAGGGGTCACCAAGAACAAACTAATAAATTGTGAAATAGAAACAAAATTACCATTTGTTGTTTTAGGACAGCAAAAATATTTGAAACGGAACATTTACTCGTATGACAGTATTCTGATTAAAATTCTCGAACATTTTTTTTTTCCTATAGGTTTTCTAGTTTCAGTGTTTGCGAAATTGCAGATGCGAAATTGCAGATGCATTGCATGTGCTTGTGCACGCTACTGTCCACTTTCTTTTTAAAATGCTAAAGTCGCAATATAGGTGCCAAAGATCACAAAAAAGTATTAGTCGATAAAATTTGCAGCTCTACGTGACGTTTCGTCATTCTGATGAAAACGCAAACTTGCATTTTGCAAAACTTCCGTTTCTCGGCACAAATTTCAAAACAGCCAATGAGAGAGTCAACATGGCGAATAATGGCGGCCGTGCAGCCGCCATGTGTGTCGAGAATAGAGCCTCTGCTCACCTATTCACAAACAAAACAATGCCTTCATGACGTCCCTGATAGGGTCATGATGTAGAGAGAAAGGGCGCACAGCCGGGAGGAGGATGGTTGCCGCGGAAGCTCTCCTTTCCCATTTCGCATACAAGCGGGATGTGTTCGTGCTCTCTTGCAGGCCTGCTGGCCGCGCGGCGACATTATCCCAATCGCGGAGCAGAACCCGCTAAAGTGTGCCGTGTTCACGAAGCGCTATTGCTCTGGCACGTTTACCTTACAGACGTTTATGAATTTTTTAAAGCACTTGGACATCGCACCTACACACCAACGCCAAGCAATTATGAGAATCATTTATATAGCAAGCCATCGTTTACTAATATTCGCCGTTAAAATGTTACATTACGTCATGTCGGGAAAGTAGTCGCTTCGAAATTCCCAACTTGTGATTAAGTTTAGGGCAACAGTTCAACTAGTCCACAGATATAGTGGGGGCTATCACAAAGAAAATAACTTCCTGGCACCATCATTCGTTAATTTTGGTCCTGTGTTGTGAAGTGGATCAACTAAAGCTGGCCGATTTCTCAGGCAGCCAAAACTGAATACAAGTAAAAGTAGAACATTCTTGTTTTTTTTTTTCGCACATTTCGTACTGGGAAAACACTGACCTCCACACAGTGCGAAAGTGTCAATCTGCAGAAGCACTTCGCATTCACAACTGAAATTTGTACATAAGTGAACATTGATTCTAGAAGATCCAAAGCAATGAGAAAGGGGGCTCTGACCACCGCTCCTTAACATGTTTTCCAGTGAAATAAAGTTTCTATATATATATATATATATATATATATATATATATATATATATATATATATATATATAGCAAATGCCAGCAAACGCCTCCTCCCGCACCCACTGTGTTCCGAGGTGCCTCGTCATCGCGACCCTCCTATCTACACTGGAGCGGGCGACACTGACGTGGACGAATGGCTCATGGCGTACAACAGGGTAAGCGCCCATAACAAGTGGGACGAAGCGGCCAAACTCAGCCATGTTCTGTTCTACCTCGCTGGAGTGGCCAGCCTGTGGTATAACAACCATGAAGGAGAGTTCCAGACATGGTCCAAATTTAAGACTTCCCTCGCCGATATATTTGGTCGCCCTGCTGTTCGCAAGCTGCGTGCCGAGTAGCATTTGCGAGAACGAGCTCAACAGCCAGGAGAAACATTCACCAGTAATATTGAAGATGTCCTGGACCTATGCAGGAAAGTCGATTCGACCATGGCGGAGTCTGATCGAATTCGCCACATCCTGAAGGGCATAGAAGACGACGCCTTTAACACGTTGCTGGCCAAAAGTCCTCGCTCTGTGGCCGAAATTATCACACTGTGCCAGAGCTATGAAGAACTCCGCAGGCAGCGATCACTGACCCGTCGATCTCTACCGCGTGACGAACACCTCGCTGGTTTGGCTGCCATGTCCGACCAGACAGCTTTGCTCGCAGAAATGAAGGCGTTCGTCCGCGAGGAAGTTGCCCGGCAACTCTCATTGATGGATTTTGCACAGCCGCAGCCGGTACAGCTATTTTCGTCTGTAACCCCTTCTCATACCCCGTGATGCTGCTTCAAGGCGAATGTCTTGGCCATGTGGAGGTGATCGACGACGTACAAATTACGGATGTTCCCGAAGCCACGTCCTGCACCAATTACAACACGCTCGGTTCTCTCTCTACGTCCGACCCTTTGCCCACAGGTGTGTTCGATTCATCTATTGACGATGGCCTCATCCCAGCTCAGCGTTTTCAGCTTCTGCTTCATCTTAGAATTTCGTTCTTCTTTTGATGTCGGGCAACCTTCCCTGGGCCGGACGTCTGCTGTCACGCACCATATTGACACTGGCTCCCAACCGCCATTCCGGCAACGCCAATATCGCGTCTCTGCCACAGAACGTCGTGTGATTAATGAGCAAATGGACGATATGCTTCGCCGCGAAGTGATCCGACCCTCGAACTAGAGATGGGCAAAACGGCTCACTTCAGTGAGCGGCTCGGAACGGCTCAGCTCACTGAAATGAACCGGTTCATTTGAACGGCTCACCGGTTCACTTAAACGTGTAACCTGTGTTATGCATATTCTATAGTTATGTGGCTTTGAAAAAAAAAACGATATATGCATAATTTAATAACCGTGTTATTGGTATTTTCGCTATGTTTAGAGAATATTTTACATATATTAAAAGCGTGAATTTTTAGTTGTAATGAAGCTTTCTTTTCTGATATTGGGGATAAAATGCTTATGATACTGTGACAGGCAGAATGCGACGTACTTTTTTCAGAAAAAAAATATGTAACTTCATCGTCATTACAGAAGCTTGTCCGTTTTTATGGTACTTTAAAACCAACTTTTGTCAAACTAAGAACACAAAATGATTGTACATTATGTTTCAACTTTATTCATTTATTCACATACGTATGTTCACTATAATATGAGTAAGCTGTAACGCCATGCAAAATGAATGTAGAAATCATTTCTTGAAGTACAATACAAAAATCATACGAAAGATCCACAAAACTGCCGCACGTACCTTTCGTTTTTTTTTTTTTTTTTTTCTTAAGTGCACGCGCGATACTGGCGATCATGACATCATACACCAGGACAAAAAAGAAAAAAGAAGAAATGAAGTTATATTACAACACAACAGATCATTGGCCGCGTTTTATTGACGTGCTAATGATACACACTCAAAAAGTGCACTGAAGTGGATGTCATGAGCGATATTTTCATGACTACCCTAATTAGCACAAATGAAGACCAGGACGTAAAGTGTACGTTCACCTCTTGTCGTTAAAGGGCCCCTAAACCACCCAGAGGTCGAAATTTAGTTGTGATGTTGCAGTTGTGCACGAGTCTACAACGAACACGTAGCCGCGAGAATTTTTCGAAATGGTGCCGTAATAGCGGAGTTACACGCGTTTGATGATCGAAAAACGGCCCTCGCTCGTTTCGCTCTTTCCTTCGCTACTCTCCTCGTCGGCTGGTCTCCCCTCCTCGCCGAGTGCTTCTCGAAAGCAGTGTTGCCAGGTTTGGCTATATATAGCCAAATTGGGCTACGGGAAAAAATTTTTGGCGTCGACTTGGACGAGTTGGCTATGTGGCTATATTTGGGCTACTGAAAATCTGCGACTTGGCTGTGTTTGGGCTAGAGCACTGCACGGGCTCGGGCTTACCCGAAAGCCCGGGCCCGGCCCGGCCCGTGGGCCGGGCCGGGCCGGGTAGAGGAGTTTTTTCACGGGCTCGGGCCGGGCTCGGGCACGGCGTGTGCTTTTTGGCGCGGGCCCGGGCCGGGCTCGGGCTTTCTGCGAGTTATTCTCGGGCTTCTCAACTCTGAAAAACATGTATTTTTTGGTCTCGGGCCGGGTTCGGGCCGGGCTCGGGCCGGGCTCGGGCTTAAGGTAAAGGGGTGGTGGGCCGGGCCGGGCGGGTAACGTAGATTATTTCCGGGCCCGGGCCGGGCCCGGGTCTCGCCATAAAAGTTTTGATCGGGCTCGGGCGGGCCGCCCAATGTAAAAACGGGCCCGGGCCGGGCCCGGGCCGCAAAAATCGGCCCGTGCAGTGCTCTTGGGCGATAAGTGGCGCCCTAATCCACGCTCCAGAGGTGGCTGTGATCGGGCAGAAGCAAATCTCGAAGGCTGTGTTTGAGCTGGCTGTCCGTATGTGCGTGCGCGAAATTTCGATAGGTTAAACATAAGATCGGATCCTCCTCAGGGAGGAGAATCCAAACAAGGGGAAGTGGACCATGTATGCAAGAACGTATAAAAAAAAAAGAATGGGAGCAAGACCCCGAGCCAAAGGTAGGTTCTGGTGCTTTTACTTCTATAGATGGTTTGCCCGTAACGTCATGGATGCAGATACTCATTCTGCCAATATCGAAAATGTTTACCATGATGACATCAGTGCACCACGTTGTTGGGCTGCTGAGCACGAGGTCGCGGGATCGAATCCCGGCCATGGCGGCCGCATTTCGATAGGGGCGAAATGCGAAAACACCCGTGTACTTAGATTTAGGTGCACGTTAAAGAACCCCAGGTGGTCCAAATTTCCGGAGTCCCCCACTACGGCGTGCCTCATAATCAGATCGTGGTTTTGGCACGTAAAACCCCATAATTAAATTTTTTTCGGTGCACCACGTCACATAAACTTCACCCACCGTGTTAGTTTAGCTTGTGAGGTGTCGTACTGCTGGATCGATGACGCGGGCTTCCCGGCTACGGCGGCCGCATTTCGATCAAGGCGAAATGCAGGAACACCCGTGTACTTAGGTGTACGTTAAAGAAACCGAGGTGGCCAAAAATAATCCGGAGTCCCCCACTGCGTCATGCCTCCCAATCATATCGTGGTTTTGGCACGTGAAACCCCAGCAGTTATTAGAGTTTTAGAATAGGGGCCTCAAACGTATTGGGACACCAAAGAAATAGCGTCGAAGCCACTGCGCATGCGCAAGACGGAAACTGTGTTTGGGTTTTACGTCGGGCACGCTACTTCATCGATTTAGTGGGAGCCCCAAAAGCTACCCCAAAAGCTTTCGTCAACAAACATGGGGGCACCCATCGAAGCGGCGGCTCTAACCTAACAAAAAACTGGGCGCGATTCGTGGTAACGCGTGAAGCTTGTAAGCTAGAAGAAGTGATTGCAGTTATCTCTTTCTATTAACTAACATCTGTAATGGAGATTGATTCGTTATGCACCACTGATTCCGAATTCAATTGTCGATTTCATGGCTCGTAGGCCTATCACGGATTGACTTGGCTGGGTGAAGGTGCGTGAAGTTGTTTACTCAAAACTAAGCGCAACAAGCTGCATGCTGCTAATAGAATAAGTTCTAAATTGTAATTAAAGGCGAAAACACGAAAGGCTAAATTACTTTTCTTATCATAAAATGGTGTATTTTATTTTAATATTTATAACAGTTTTTCTTTGACGCCGTAGTGACGCTGCAAACGCAACACGTTATCCGCAAACGCAAAACGCCTATTCCAAAACTCTTCATTCCTGCATGCCACAATGCTAACACCCGCAAAGCTCTTTGGGGCACCAAACTTTAGGGGCCCCTATACTAAAACTTTATTAGCGATCAACATGGTTTGCTTTCTGACAGTAACCGGTTTTCACAGCATTACCACTGTTATCAATTTGTTGTTTACCATTGCTCTTTGTGCGCCGTCACGGCTTTTACCATTTCGAGCGAGTTAGTTCGGGACGTGCTCGTCGTCGAAAACGACTGCGCGCTTCTTACACTAGTGTGCCGGTTTGTGCAGTAATCACACCGATTCAAACAGTGAGTGGCATCTGTTGCCTGTCCCATTTCTTAACGCATGTTCTCGGCGTGCTAGAGACCTAAGATGGCGGCCAGGTTGATGTAAATTGACACTACATAGGTAGTGTGTGTCCAAGCTAATCCGCGCCAAGCTAATTGAAAAAAAAAACAAAAAAACGAGAAAGCAAGATTGGACGATGAGACAAATAACGCGAGATATCACAGCGCGAAAGACTTGTTTTAGCTCGTCAAAAAAGAAGCCGTGAGCACGTCGCTGTCGCAGATCGCTGGATAGCTGAACTTCTACGCTGTAGGCAGAGATAACGTGAGAGATCGATGACGCTGAACATTATTTTGTGTTCACGACAGCTAAAGAGCAGAGTTCGTAGTTAATATTACTGTAAATAACTAACATAATAACTTAGCACCGATTCGCCCTCTGCAGCGATTCGCTGGAACTTAAGATCTTCCGAGCCCAACCGAAAAGTGTTCTGTGCAAGCATGATGTTGCTGTTGTTGATGTAAAGGGCCGACCGTCATGACGGCACGGACATTTTGTTACGATGGGTTGTGCAAAAAAAAAAGAAAGGATTGCCGTAGTTGAATGTGAAAATGTATACACAAGTAAAATTGCAAATAAAAATGGCTATATTTGGCTACTAAATATTTTGCACTTTTTTTCTGTTTGGCTACATTTGGGCTACAACTTCTCTAGCTTTTGGCTACGCCTCCTCGTCGGACCTGGCAACACTGCTCGAAAGGTCACGTTACATACGTCATCGCCAACGCGCTTCTCAAAAACTGCATACTTCCGGTCACGTCCACGCTAGCGGCACATATTGACCCTTTTCGCGGAGCAGTTTGCTCTAGAGGAACGGGATGGCGCTTTCGGCGGCGCGCCATACGTTGCCTCAGCGAATGCGCACGAATACGAAACCATTACTACTTCTGCCCTGCTACTGTGCGATCAGCTGTCGGAAATACAAATGAGTGTTCGCTAATGCACTGCGCCCAATTCGTGCTGCAAAATGTGTAACGATAAAGGGAAGACGTGTGCGGTAGTTCCCTGCAAAAATAGTGATTCGCATATTAAGGAATGGAATCAACCTGTGTCGCCGCTGCTACATAAGGACTGCCTATGTTGCCGCCCTTCATGATGCACGGCTTTCCTCGAGGATTAAAAAAAAAGATAATTCATCCGCTAGCGCTGTATAGCTAACCTCCAAAGAAAGGACTTCTACGGAACGTCGGCACCTAAGAGTGAGTACCGTTCGTTATAAAAGGGAGTAGCGCCACTTACTGGGATAGTAATTACGTTTCTCGCACGTTATCTAAACACATCCACCCCTACTCACACGCAAACTTACGACCACCCTATCGCCAATGTATCAATAATAAGTGAATGTGCGCTCACTTGAATCAACGTGCCGAAGCATGAGTGACGGATACTACACCGACAAGACAGGAATGTTGGAAGCTGAACGTTTCGTGACGGTCCACAGAGTAAGCGAGGGACTATAGCGGTAATACGTCTTTGCTACGAGCTACCGCAAACTACAGAACATTTACCTTCCAAGCTTTTTGCACAGCAAGAACAAATCTATATCGCAGCAGAGCACATCCGCGAGCGATTAGGCTGAAAATAAACAATCAGATAATGGCCGCACCGAGGATTAACCGAGGAACTTTACGGAGTCCGAAACAAGCCGCTGCTTCAAAATGTTTGCCAAATAAAGAACGAAGAACACACTAATCCCGATTTAATTCATAAGCGGAATGTTTGTACAGCTTGAAATACATTTCTAGGCCCGCTTTTAGTACAAGCACCGTATACGCTACTCGCGCCATTTGGACGAGGCGTAATGAGCCCTGAAAGCACTTATATGTCATCTAAAGCTGTGCCCAAAGCTTCGTGTCGTGCCCACCGTCACCGTCTACGATATGCGTCGAAACGGAGGTTTGCTGCGTCGCACCGGCGTCACGCGCTTGCATTGTAAACGCGGAGGCAACGGAGGCAGCTGAGGCAAGCAATGGACGCTTCACCACGTGATCAAACATGGCAGCGCCCACGGGAACGCCGCGCAAAGGGTCAATACCGACGGCGAACCGTCCGCCAGTGCCGTAGAACGTCTGCCGCGCGAGAGGTGTCCAAAGTAGAAGGCAGTTCGGCCGGCGCCCCACCCGCTGCACCATCAATGGCCCAATCGACGACCGCGAACCTGCGCGCCTCCGCCACCGGCAACGAAAACATCAGCTGCAGCCGGGAGACGACGGGCTCGGCTGTGCTCGCATCGCAGCCGACGGCGCCGCTAATATCAGCGTATTTTCCTTCTGTCTGTACAAGTATTGCGAAGAGCGATAACAATGATAAGAAAATATTGCGGCTTGTGAGCGTCGGTATTTCATTTCAAAGCGACGTCCGCTTTAGCTTTGAAGTGAACCAGAAAAGGCCTAGCGACGATATCGGCGCCGTCGAGCGATCAGCGGCGGTGAATCTGCCGCACAAATGAGTCCCGGTCTCATCCTCTCTACGTACGGTACGTACGTACGTACGCGAATGGCAAACGGCGTGCGATGAGTTACCGTGCCGGTAACGTGGACTCAGCGCTTCTAGTAGTAGTATGTGGTTATTGTGGGGAAATGAAGATATAAGCACAGTGCCGTAACTGTCTCTCTCTAGGAGGACACCTCAACAGCACTGCACGGGGGAAGGGGAGGAGGGGTATGAAAGAGATGATAGAGACAAGGGATGAGGTAGGAAGACGACGGCCGGCAGCAGGAGAGAGAGAGAGAGAGAAAAAAAAGGCATGTGATGAAGAGGCGGATGCGGGGCTTAGAGCCGCGCTCTGAGTTTTGTGGCACTGCAAAAGTCTAGCAGTGCCGAAAGGACCCGTTTGACCAGGGAGCTGTGGGCATCCGGCAAAAGTAGGTCCATGAGCGAGTTGGCTGGGAGACCGTATCGGCGATAAGAGTCCGTGAGCACCGCTCTCTCAACACCGAAAGCAAGGCAGTGTAGAAGGCGATGCTCCAGCGTTTCCCTGTCGGCACAGTTGGCACACACCCCACTGCCGATTCCCCTGAATCTAGGAGTTCGCGCAGCAGCTCGGTGGAACCCGATGCGCAAACGAAGGAGAAAGGAGCGGTCCGCGCGAGACAGGCCGGTGCGCGGGAGGAGACGAGGGGGCGTACCACGCGCGCGTCGGGGTGTTGCGCGGAGAGGCTGCGCAGTATCGTCGTCCTGGCCGCGTCGAAGCTCGTGACCAGAGGGGAGAGGGGGAAGCACTCAGCGTGTGCCTCCTTGGCGAGAGCGTCGGCGTGCTCGTTGCCCTCTAGTCCGATGTGAGCCGGAACCCACTGCAGGATCAGGTCGCAGCCTCGGTGGTCGAGGTGGTGGAGTTTAGCGCTGACTCGTTGAACCAGCGGCCCTCCGACAAAGTCCCTCGCCAGCAAGGAAAGAGCCGCACGAGAGTCGCTGAGTATAGCCGCCGCCACAACGTCAGGCTGCTGCAGGAGCAGGTCGGCTGCGAGGTCGATCGCAGCGAGCTCGGCCACCGTTGACGACACGGCAAAGCGAAGGCGACACTGCCGCGCTTCGCCGATGTCCGGTGCCGTGCAGGCTGCAGCGCCGGATCCGTTCCTTGCCGCCGAGCCATCGGTGAATACGAGCAGGCGGCCTCCCAGCTGTTCGTGCATTAGCGCGGCTGTCTCCTGCCGCATGGCGCAAACAGCCGTCTGGCGCTTGGATGAGACACCAGGCACTTTGATGTTGACTTTGAGAAGGCTGGAGGCGTGCGGCAGTTGCGGCAGAGCGACGAGCTGCGGAGACGAGTCGATGAGCAGGGTATACTCGGAGGCCCGCCTGCCCATGCCCGAATTAGGCAACGAGTGGAGGCGGCACACAAGGCGCTGACCCTGCAGCGAGCGCTGCAAGCGTTCAATGTGATGCAGCGCTTGCTTTTTCGCCCGCAGTGACGGCGGCCAGTTGCCAGCTTCAGCGAGAGTCGCTCCCACCTGCGAGGAGCGAGGCAGACCATACAGCATGCGAACGACATTGCGATGCTCCGTGTCTATGGCACTCCAGTTGGTAGCTCTGGCGTTCGTCAGGGGCAGGGCGTAGAGTGCACGTGATGTCGCCACCGAGTTGTACACTCGAAGCGCAAGATGCGGCGTACAACCCCGTCCTCGCGCGAGAAGAGAGCGCGCCGCGCTTGCCACTTTGCGGGACTCCCTGCAGAGATGAGAGACTGCCGCGTTGAAGTTGAGACGGCAGTCGATCTGCAGCCCCAGGTAGCGGACGCTCTTGCGCCACGGGAGAGGGCGGCCCCTCAGGGTTAGCGGCGGGACTTCGAAGCGCGCGCGCGCGGCTCGGGGGTGCACCATCAGCGCCTCTGTTTTCGCAGTAGACAGCTGTAGCCTGATGCTGGCGAGGTACTCGTCCACTGCGTCAACTGCCGTCTGGATCGATGCCCGCACAAGGTAGCCGACTTCCGTGGGACCGCACGCAAAGATAGCGACGTCGTCCGCGTAGATGGCCAGACGGACCGCGAGCGACGTTGTCCTCGGGATGAAGTCGGGGAGCCGCGAAAGGGCCAAATTGAATAAAAAGGGGCTCAAAACACTGCCCTGCGGGACACCCGAAAACACGCCGCGAGGATCACTCAACGCCCCGCCGACCCTCACCCGGAGCGTGCGGTCAGTCAGGAAAGCACGGATGTACTGCAGGAGCCGGCCGGTGACACCCATCTCGTGGAGGCACCCGATGATGGTGGCATGGGGGAGACCGTCGAAGGCGCTCTGCACGTCGAGCAGGATGAGATAGCCGGCCTCGTGGCGGCTCAACGACTCCTCGAGCGTGGCCACGACCTCAGAGAGCGAGTCAGCTGTTGATCACAGCCGTCGGAAGCCACTCGCTACCCGCTGTTGCTGCGGTGCCGGCCCATGTTATGCGAAGCGTACCGCTATAGACCCTGTGTTGCGCGCACGTCTGGAAAGGCCAGCACTGTCACACTCTGTTCGCGCAGCTAATCAGACCGCTAATCACGACTGTGTTGGAACGCGAGCGATTTGGCACTTGCGTTGTGGGCTGTAATTACCGATTCACAAGGGCGCACAAACGAGCCACACGACGAGGAAGAGCAGAAAGCGCGCGTACCTGCTAGCAGACTAACCGGAAGTCGTAGGTTCTTGTTCAACCAATGGACATCATTTCCGCGGTTGACATCACCAGATTCCCCCTGCTGACATCGTGACGACCACTGGGAATAGCGGAAAGGCGAGGGGAGGAGAATGGCTTTTTTTTTTATTTTTTTTTTTTTTTTTGTGGCGCATCCGCTGCGCGTAGCGCTGCAGCGTTTGGCATCGTTGATCTTGACGGCATTCTGAACTCGATGCGCGTTTACTTGAAATGTCCAAAAAAATCTGAGGTGGTTTAGGGGCCCTATAAAGACACGGAAGACCATCTTCGAAGTGTTATTGGACCAGCGCACGATGTGCGATCGGTGAGAGTCGTGCGACATCGTTCGAACAGCAGCAAGCAATGAACGGTACCATCCTTTGCCAATAAAGACTTCTTTACTTCTCCCCTCGGTGGCATCGGGTGCCACACCATAAGACGCACAAAAAACCAAGGGGACTGCTGCGCACACCACACACTGCGAGCGAGTACCAGTAGCGCGAGTCGGCCCACACTGGCCACCATTCGTCGGTCAGAAATCGAAAACATCAAAACCCAGCAGAAGACTCAGCTCTGAACGGTTCGGCACGGCTCATTCAAGGAGAGAGAACCGGCTTCCTCACTCCGAAAGAACCGCCGCTCACTTACTGAACCACGACTCCCTCGGTCTTCAAAAGAGCGGCCCGCTCCTGAGCGCTCAGGAGCGAGCCGGGTCTTTTGAAGAGCGAGGGAGCCGAGGCGAAAAGAGCGGCTCGCTCCTGAACGCTCAGGAGCGAGCCGGATCTTTACTGCAGACAAATACACGCTAGCGGTAGTTAACAAAGAAGGGCGGCTACTCAATGCTGCTACAGTTCAAACCAAGTCCGCCAGCATCGCTCAGCAAGTAGCCATTTCGCTCGCTATGACAATGAAAGGTACCTTCACCATTTTCACCGACTCCATGTCTGCCGTAAGGGCTTTCGACTCGAATCACATCGCGGAAAAGGCCGCCATGATTCTGACTCACTGCAAAGTGTACTCTCACGAGTTGGTGTGGTTTCCCGCCCATCTGGGTGGGGCCGTCGACGGCATCCCCAACCCCAACGAAATGGCTCACGCCCGGGCGCGAGGACTCGCGTGCCGCCCCGGCGCGTCGGGTCCTTCTCGACCGGGCCTCCCGCACCCCGACGGGTGTGGGGCGGGAGTTGGAGATGCTACCGGCGGAGACGCACTGACCACCTTTAATGAGATCACGAATCACTACAAGCTAGGTAGGAGAACCCTCCCCACTCCGCACAAAGAACTTTCCAGAGGCCAGGAGATAGCCTTCCGACTAATTCAAACGAGCACCTTTCCGTCGCCAGCCATTATGGCCAGCTACATGGAAATCTCCCCTCAGTGCTCTCTCTGTGGTGAATTAGCCACCTTTGGTCACATCATGTGGCGCTGCCCCCGCTTACAAATCAACTCCAGGGTCCATCGCATCGACGAGACCGACTTCTACACCTGCATCACGAGCTCCGACCTTCGGAGCCAGCTATGGGCGATCCAGGGGGGTTGCGAGGTGGCAGGGGGTCTTGGACTCCCGGTACCGACGTGGGTGACGCCTAAGGAGGGTCGCTAGTCCACCCTCCCCCCAGGATAAAATAAAGTTCTTCTGTCTGTCTGTGTGTCTGTCTGTCTGTCTGTCTGTCTGTCTGTCTGTCTGTCTGAGCCGGATCTTTTGAAGAGCGAGGGAGCCGTGGCGAAAAGAGCGGCTGGCTCCTGAGCGCTCAGGAACTACAAGTGAGCGGCGGTTCTATCGTTCTTCAGCCGAAGGCGAGGGGGTAAAGGCGACTCTTGCGAGGAAGGGCGGGAGGGCAGTTGCTTTCTCGTACCGCTAGTAGATGGCGCGGAAGTGGCACCCAGCAGGAGACCCGGCTCTGACGGAACGCATCGGCACGGCTCTCTGAACGCGAGAGAACCGGCTCCCTTTCTCCAAAAGAACCGCCGCTCATTTTTACTGAACGACCGCTCACTCGCTCTTTAAAAAGAGCCGCTCAGAAGATCCGGCTCGCTCCTGAACGACCCATCTCTACCTCGAACAGTCCATGGGCATCTCCTGTCGTCCTTGTTACGAAAAAAAAAAAAACGGTTCGGTAACGGTTCTGTGTAGACTATCGGCGCCTGAACAAGATCACTCGCAAAGATGTATACCCGCTGCCGCGAATCGATGACGCTATCGATAGCCTACAAGGAGCAGAATTCTTTTCATCTCTAGATTTACGCTCCGGATATTGGCAAGTACGGATGGCTGACGTCGATATGCCGAAGACAGCCTTTGTCACACCCGACGGCTTATACGAATTTAGCGTCATGCCGTTTGGACTTCGTAATGGGCCAGCAACCTTTGAACGCATGATGGACACAGTTCTGCGCGGTTTGAAGTGGCACACGTGCTTATGTTATGTTGACGACGTTGTTCAGTTCAGTTCAGTTTTATTTCCTTAAAGACCCCGTTGCTAGGGGTTTTACGTAAGGGGTGGGTACAGTTGATAATGAAACAGAAACACAGGTATTCAGAAAACTACAAGAAAGCTACATTTCGCAAGTGCATACAAACAGAAATAAAGGGGGAAAATGACGCGTGAAAAACGCTGATTATTTTTCAGCCAACAAAGATACATTTTCGAAAAACGATGTCGGGCAAGTGATTTCAGCGACATGGTGGGCAAGGGCGTTCCAGTCTGATGCTGTGCGGAAAAAAAAAAGACGAAGAAAAAGTAGTTGTATGGGAGCGTGGCCGTAAGACTTGTAATGGGTGCCCAGTTCGTAGCGATATGCGTGTGGGTGGTGTGATATATGGCTCGTGAATTAAAGAACTGTAAAAGAACTTAGGAAAGAGGCAAAGGCTGGCTGTAGCGCGACGACGTGCAAGGGGCTGTAGATCAGAGTTTGCTCTTAAGGATGATACGCTTACGTCATATGAGTATGATGAATGGATGTATCTGACGACGCGGTTTTCAAAGCACTGTTTTTGCCTCTGACTTCACCACGCACCTTCAACGCCTACGGCGTGTTTTGACGTGCTTAGCAAACGCTGGCCTCCAACTGAACCTAAAGAAGTGCCCATTTGCAGCGCGGCAACTCACGATACTAGGTTACGTCGTCTCGAAAGATGGAATCCTCCTCGATTAAGCCAAACTTCGTGCCGTCGCCGAATTCCCTAAACCGACGTCCATCAAAGAACTGCGCAGTTTCGTAGGCTTGTGTTCCTACTTCAGGCGCTTCATTCGCAATTTCGCCGCCGTCATATCGCCCCTGACGAAGCTCCTTGGAAGCAACGGACCCCTCCATTCGTGTGCGTCCGAGTGCGACAAGGCGTTCACTAAGCTCCGTCGTTTGCTGACGTCTCCTCCCATTTTGCGCCACTACGACCCAACGGCACCTATTGAGGTCCACACAGATGCCAGCGGTGTTGGCCTCGGCGCTGTCCTAGCGCAGCGCAAAGAAGGGTTTCCTGAATATGTTGTGGCATATGCAAGTCGTACGCTTACTAAAGCCGAGACCAATTACACCGTCACGGAAAAAGAATGTCTGGCAATCATCTGGGCGCTTACTAAGTTTCACGATGCACTATGCTGGCTGTCGTCATTGAAGGATCCCTCAGGCCGTCTCGCCCGCTGGACGCTTCGCTTACAGGATTACGATATCCGCGTACTGTACCGCAACGGACGCCAGCATGCTGACGCTGACACCCTTTCCTCTACTGACGACAATGCCTGCTGCTCACTATCCCAGCGTGACGTTTCTTTCGTCGACATTGGGACCATCGCTTCCGAGCAGCGCAAGGACCCCTGGATTGCCTCCATCATAGACTTCCTTGCTGACCCGTCATCGCCGCCAACCACTCGTGCGTTGCGCCGTCAAGCTCGCCATTTCGCCATTCGCGACGACCTGCTACACCGACGCAATTACACCTCTGACGGCCGCCAGTGGTTATTAGTAGTGCCTCGAAGCTTGCGTTCTGAAATCTGCGCATCGTTCCACTCCGATCCACAGTGTGCACACTCGGGACTTTTCGAAACCTACCAGCGCCTCCGACAACGCTACTACTGGCGAGGAATGTACAGTCAACCACAAAAGTTTGCGGACCACGCGAGCGCGTGCCAGACTGCCTATCCGCGCCACCTAGTGGTACGCCACCTAGCGGCGACAGGGGCGCTCTCCCGGATATGAGCCCTCTTGGTACTCGCCTGCCTGTTAATTTTTTATTCCCGTGCATGACATTGTTAGTTCGTTGTGCTGACGCAGAGCGCTGTCTGCGATAAGACCGCCACATATCTGGCTTGATAGCAGTATCGGAGCAATCACTGCAACCTTTGTCGACTGGTGTGCCAGTGGGTACATAAGTTTCACGAAGCGCTGCGACGTTTACTGGCGCACTTTGGTTGGCAGCATCTTGGTCCAATGAGTGTTGCTGCTTCTGCGTCTTGAGAGAAAGGGTAGGGAGGTGTTTCACTGTCATCAAAAATAAAGAAAAAGCGGATGCATAGAAAATTTTCTTTCACACATAGGCGCATCTTCGCATCAGTCGCTGAAAACGTAGTAGACTTGCTTCAGGCCACGTGGTGATTGCCTATTTGGAAAGATGCCGCTGCGTGTTCCACTTGACGAAAGAAGGCACCTTGTGCGTTTATTTATAGAGGGAATACCTCAGCGCGAAATCTGCCGCCGAACCAACAGGAGCCGGACTGCCGTGAATAGGATTATTCAAGCTTTCCGCGACGATGACAGATTCACAGATATGGAGCGCAGTGGGCGTCCAAGGGCCACGACTGAGGAAGAGGACCGCCTGATTACGGCCGCCATCGTGGCTGATCCTTTTCAAAGTGCAGAGGATATCCGAGAAGCGCTCTCGCTCACGGTATCGTCTGAGACTGTAAGAAGAAGGCTGAGTGAGCTTGGCCTGCAGTCTTTCGTAGCAGCACAGAAGCCCTGCCTCTCAGACAGCCAGCTACAAGAACGACTCATGTTCGCTACAGCAATGAAAGATTGGACAACAGAGAAATGGGGCGATGTCATCTTTAGCGACGAGTCAACTTTTTCCACGCGCTGGGACCAACGGAAGCGGGTTTGGCGTCCACTAAACTGCAGGTGTGTTTACAGTGTATTGGCAGTTAATTCACGAAGCTAATTCTGCATCACAACATGTTTCACGTAAAATGAGCTTTTGGACATTACGAGATTTTTCTGTAGTGGTATTATGTTGAAAACATTAACGATTGTTTCATAGTACTACTTACTCTGAAGCTAATTAAAAGCTGCCAGTGGGTCTTTCAGTACTATCTAATGATGTTTGCACGTTTTCTATTGCAACTCTATAACAGCATTATAAAGTTCATACGCAAGAGGAATCACAACATTTTTAGACGCGCCGCTGGAACCCAATTGTATGCTATTTCTTGCAGATATCTGCCTAATTACACACAGAGTGTTCTATCCAGTGGACGGTGTTCCGTGAGCGTGTGGGGAGCAATCAGCAAAGATGGCCTTGGTCCCCTTGTGCGTCTGGAAGGGCCCTTCACTGCGTCACGGTACTGCGACGTCATCACTAGACACCTCGTTCCGTATGCGCTGGACGGTCCCTTCAGCGACGGCTGCTATTTTTTTCAACACGACCGCAGCCCGATCCATAAAGCACGTATCGTCCAGTCATTGCTAGAAGAACATGCTGTTTGCCAGCTTGAGTGGCCTCCATGTGGCGCCGACTTGAATCCCATAGAAAATGTCTGGGGCATGTTGAAGAAACGGCTGTCCACACGAGCCAACCGCGGCCGCACGGCCGATACGCTGTGGCAAGCGATCGCACAAGAATGGGAAAGCCTGCGCGGTCGACCGGAGATTACTGAATCTTTGTACGAGTCGATGCCCACACGCATCAATAAGGTGCTAGAAAACGGTGGACATTTCACTTCCTACTAGATCATTGAGAGACCTATGTTTCATGACACTTCTGTAAATGTCTTGTGAATAAATTCATCCCCTTCAGACACGAATTATGATGCACTGTCTGCAAATGCGTCAAATGCGCATGGCATCATTTCAAGACGCTCACTATTACATTCCAAGAAAGAAGACGAAGCAATGTGCTGTTTTGTGCGAGTTTCAGTAAAAGAAATTAATTAGCGTATAACTCATTATCTAATTATTCTGAAATCCGTCAGCTTCAATCTTGCATAAAAAGAATCAACTATTAGGTCCGAAACGCATGCACACTTGCTTTTTCGGTTGTATTCGTGTCGACCGGAGAAAAAAAATACTCTTGACGTTGGTCTTGGAACGCGGCACGTCGAACGATTGTCTAACATGGTAGTGTCTCCAGCAAAGTGATCATCTGCAGCAATACGCAGGACAATGAAGTTAACTGACCGCTAGTTGTCCCATCAGGAAGCGGACACGAATGTGCACACTGAGTTTTAGGTCATTTGAAAAAACACGTGGCGTGGGACGCGCCTCCGAAGTTCGAGTCCCCAAACGAGGACGCCGTGTCGCAAAGGGTTATAAAAAGAGTCATCGCACCCGATTATTTCTTATTTTTCTAAATGTAACCACTATAGCAGCGCGGTGGTTCGGGCTTTGCGCAGCAAAACCTGGGCGCAGGCGATCAAATCCCGGCCGCTACTGTCACTTAGCGATGGGGGAGGAACGGAAAAATTCTGCCTACTGACTAAGCATCTGTGTCCCATGGCTGCCTCACCGCTCACTCACGCACTCACGAAAAAAAAAAAACAGCGTGGCTACGCGAAAATAGAACTGATAACAGCCGAAGAATACGCTGTCTGATTACTTGTACTGATATTCTGCTCTCAAAATATAAGCAAGTAGCCCTGGCTAACAAAGAGCGCGTCACGTTGAAAGAGATAGGTAGAAAATATTTGCGCACAGTGCGAAAATAGACAGGCCATAGATTTAAGGAGGGATGCGTCTTCAACGTAGCGCTGCTGTCGATCGCTGGTGACGTAGCGGAAGTTTCGCGAAGAGGCTCTTGGCCACGCGCTCGCGTGGTCCGCAAACTTTTGTGGTTGACTGTACAACTACGTTCAAAGGTTCGTTCGCTGATGCCCCGACTGCCAGCGCCGAAAATCTTCACTCCAACTCTCGCCAGCTGGTCTGCAGCCTCTACCCTGCCCTACCCGGCCGTTCGGGTGCGTTGTCATCAATTTGCATGGGCCATTTCCCTTGACGTCGGCTGGTAACCGCTGGGCCATTGTGGTAGTAAATCATCTTACACAATACGCCGAAACCGCCGCTCTCCCAGCAGCTACGGCGCGCGACGTTGCCTCATTCCTAGTTCGCCGATTCATCCTGCGGCATGGTCCACCTCAAGAACTGCTCAGCGACCGCGGACGCGTCTTCCTGTCGGAAGTAGTTGAAAAAAAATTAAATTATGGGGTTTTACGTGCCAAAACCAGTTCTGATTATGAGGCACGCCGTAGTGGGGGACTCCGGAAATTTGGACCACCTGGGGTTCTTTAACGTGCACCTAAATCTAAGTACACGGGTGTTTTCGCATTTCGCCCCCATCGAAATGCGGCCGCCGTGGCCGGGATTCGATCCCGCGACCTCGTGCTCAGCAGCCCAACACCATAGCCACTGAGCAACCACGGCGGGTCGGAAGTAGTTGAAGCGATTCTCAAGGAGTGCCACGTTATTCATCGTACGACTATGGCGTACCACCCTCAAACGAATGGCCGCACCGAACGCTTCAACCGTACACTCGGCGACATGCTTTCAATGTACGTCACCTCCGACCACACGAACTGGGACGCCATTCTGCCCTTGGTGAGCTACGCGTATAATACCCTACGCAGAGCACCACTGGATTTTCACCCTATTTCTTACTGTATGGTCGACACCCTTCGCACACCATCGACACCATTCTACCATGCCGGCCGGATGCATCCGAGTGTGTGCCTATTTCTGCCACGGTCAGGCATGCAGAAGAGTGCCGCGACCTAGCACGGGCCTTTACTTCCGATGATCAAGAGCGCCAGAGGAGCACTCGCGGGGACGCCACTTCCATGGTCACCTTCGATCCGGGAGCGCTCGTGTGGCTCTGACCCTTTCACTGCCCCTGGCCTCTCATCTAAACTGGTCCCGAAGTATGAATGCCCTTATCGTGTTCTCGAACGCGCATCGCCTGTGAACTACGTCACAGAACCAGTTGAGCCATCTTCAGACATGCGCCGCCGTGGACGAGACATTGTCCATGTCGACCATCTAAAGCGTTACTTCGACCCGCTTATCGCGACGAGCTGTTAGGTCGCCGGACGGCTCCCTTATCGCTCCCGGGAGTGATTGTAGCGAAGAAGAGAGACGCTAGTGGACTCAGCGCTACTGGGTCGAGCGCTCTCGCTCAGCAACGGCTCTCGTGCTTGGAAGCTGTGACTGCCCTGCCTGTCGACGTTGCGCTGCTCCGAGCTCTTCCAAATAAACATCTTTAGCAATATATATATATATATATATATATATATATACATACATACATACACATCACGAGCTGGTCACACGCAACTTGACAATCATGTCTGCTATGACGGTGCACATATTTTGTGTCTTATAAAAGGTCGAGTACAATACATGCATTTCATTGACAGTATTTGGGCCAGTAAAGGAGTGGTGCATCAAAACACCACAAGGAATTACGTGCGTGCATCGTTTTGGAGTCATTGCTCTTGAAATTTGTTAAAACTATCAATCTATCAGCTGTCAATCAACTAGATAGACAGCCGTGATCTGAAACCATACACGTCTTTTTTTTCTTTAGCCTTGGCTGTACAGGACGACAAGGACTGAACAGAACATATCACCCAACAAACACGCACTCAAGCCCTTCAATACACCTATTTCACCGGCAGCAGGTGGGCTGCCGTTGTGCCTGGTGGTCCTTCGGGACAAAGGATGCCTCACCGACAGGCGTGCAGCTGTGGAGTGCTGTTCACGCTTCATCGTTTCTCGAGGCCGGGGAGCGTCACCATCACCCGTGACTAGTGGAGGATCAATTAGACCCGGGCTGCAATGAGAAATCGGCCTCGTGCGTCGCTAAAATGGCAACGTCACTCTTGGTGTGTTTCTGTGAAGCAGCGGCACCCACCCGGACTACGACGGGGCTCGGCGGTAGCTTCCGCGAAAGCCAGTCTCCTAATTGACAAGCTGACCACCACAGCGAGGTCACTAATTCTTCCAAGGGGCCAACGTCAGGCATTTCCGTGGGAGCATGCAGCTTCGACGTTTGGTTCCCAAGGTGCTACCCGTTGCCTGGTATGCGGAGGCGATTGAGCAACATTGGACGCGGAGCCCGCCGGAACGGCTCCATACGATGGGCGGGATTTTGCGAACGGTCGACGACTGTGAATGGCCCAGAAGAACCACAGTGAAATCCCTCGACGAGTGAAAAAGGGAAATGACCTGATAAACAGCGGGGCTTGAGTGTTGTGGAGAGGGTCGGAGATGTAAACGCTCGGACATGCAAAGACGTTAGCATGTAGACGACTTCGTGTAAAATACAACGTACAGTTGTACATAAATCCCTTTTCTGATCTCTCTGGGCCTCTCCTTCTCCCGGTACGTGACCCGCCACCAGACATGGAACCTTCGTAGCCGCTCGGACCCTCCTCGAATCTCGCAACACCGTTATGACGAATGAGTCGAGCGACACTGCACTTATGGCAATTCACTGAGGCTTGCACAGAACTAGTTTACTTATGTGAAATGAATATCTGCTCAGAAAATGGAGTGAAATACTTTTGCCTACCTGTTGTCATTAAGAAACATGAAAAACATGGAAATCCCGGTGTCAGAACACCATATAGCCGCACAAGGCATGTGGTGCCCCGATTTAGCCATCTTCGTCTAATGCTTGGTTGACCTGGCTTCCTGCGTCTTCCGTTCCTTGCACGCCAGATCAAGCATCTCTTATCTTTCCCATCTTCATATTTGGCACTACCGAAGCAGATGACCGAGAGCGATCCTACTTGATATCGCTGAGCGTGTGGCCAGGGGAACGGAGGCAAGCTCGACGGACGCACTAAGTCAACCACTTGGGAACGCAAACATACATATCTACATTACTTCGTTCCACCAGCTTGCACGATGCCCAGCAACCGCAAGGAGCACGCATATTGCATGAAACCAACTAGATTCGCCTTCCGGGGGTTTGCTAGACTGTACTCGTCGCAGACAGCATCGGAGACAGGGGCCCGCGCGGCCGCAAGCAACCGCGCCAAGTGCAGCCACCACCCGTGTAGATTTCATGCTAACTATAAAACCTTTATCGCCTCTTCACCCTTCAATGTCATACCTTGGGTACGACATTTTGCTTCCGATCAGTTTTGACAGCTCAGCCTGTTCGTGCTGATCAACAGATTTTAATACTATGTCGTTGCTTTGTGCGCTCGTTTCTTTGAAGAGTTTGCCTTGTTTCTCTGGATGCCTTAACTGTTTGGTGGCCTCCATAAAACAGGGAGGCACCTGGTTTCTCCGTTATGTCAAATCGCCAGGAAATATTTCCGCGTGAACTGCTTTGAATGTTCATTTTTCCCGTACTTGTGCTGCAACTTTCGGTGTGGAATTACCAGCGCCCACTTCCGAACGCACACAAATGCCATACTTGTCTAATAAAGGGAGAATTTTTCGCATTGGTTATTTTTTTTAATGGTTTCTCAGTGGTTGGTCGAAAATATATATGTTTAAAAACAAGTCTACGGTGTAATAACGACAATGAAAATTAGCGGTAACCTGGTTGTGGCGTCAGCGGCGACGCTGTTCCGACACAAAGGAGCTGGCAATCTCCCGCAACAAGATGGCAGTCGCTACATTAACACGTGCATATGTATGCTTGAGAGAGCAGAAGGAACAAAAGTAGTCTCTCGTAGAACCACGCAGATTGAAAGATCAAGTTTGTGTCTATAGCAATGATGCATCAGAAAACATACAAAAAAATTTATTCAATGAAAACAATCGGGTTATCTGCAATAGACATGTTGTACATCACTGTAAAGGCGAAAAGGCAGCCTTCGCAATGTCTTTTGCAGCTAATTATAGGCTGTAAATGCGTCGGCTTAATAGATATATGCTTATAGAAAAACGTCCAGGTGATACAGTGCAGTATAAAAAGAAGTAATAAAAAGGTCTCGAAGAGGAACCGGCAAACATGCAAATTCTTGCAAATGTCTGCGAATTATCAGTTTGCTAGAGCTCAGCCACTGACTACCGGTGAAAAAAATCGCAGGAACCAACTCACTAAACGTCAGAGCCGCTGGCACCCGAACTAGCGGACGTTTCGACTCCCATGGTGCTGAACACGTCGTCACGCATAGAGAGAACAAGGTTCTGAAAATGCGCTCGTCCAATAGCGCTCAAAGTAAAGTCGCGCCGGCCACTGAACTCAGAAATCAGGGCGTAGAACTGCGTCCTCGTCGCCATGCGAGCCAAGCGGATGCGTTTGTTAGCCGTACGCGGTGAGAAATCGCCGGTCCGCTGAAACAGGTCCAGAGGTGCCTCGCAAGTGTTGAGCAAGTCAACAACAGCGGCACCCTCGGGACACATTCCGTCCCTCAGGATGACGTCCGTGACCCAGGCGAGTAGCATCGCGTTCCTGTGGATGCACTGCAAAAGTTCGAAGTCATGTACGGCCAACTCATCGCGCTCCTGGCCATGGTACATCTTCACAACCGACACGGACTGGTTGAACTCGAGACCATTGATCAGGTACTTCTTGAAAGGCTCGTAATCACCGACGTTGCTCCAGTAGAATTCGAGGCGATTCAGGCTGCGATTTTGGCGAAGCATGTCGGCAAAGGTGCGCTGGACGTTTTCGCTGAAGTCCCAGCGCTCGGTAGTTAGGAGAATCACGCTCCTGGACTCAGCTAGGGCCTTGAGGATCTGGATGGACGCGTTCGCCTTGGTGCGGCAGCGCAGTCTGACAACCGTGAGTGAGTCTGCTTTCCGAATAAGGTTCGCCAGGAACTGACCGCCCAGGCTGCTCAGTACCTGCATGTAGAGAATGCATGAATAATTTGCGATCGAAAAGTGACTATAGTCAGTCGACAAGCCTTCGTCAGTGAGAGGAGTCTCTTGCATCATCAATTCGTCGCTAACCACCGTTGAGCGCTCGAAACAAGTCCCGTACGTCTGTCAGATACAGGGAGACAAGATGTCTCATTCCTTGTTAGTAAACACTAGGTAGCTTTGCCAGGGATAACTGGGACAAGTGGCGCAGGCGCAAAGAAACTCGCTGGACAAACGTGCAGAAGCCTCAAGGATGATTGCAGAGCGGAGTGCCACAGGCGAGGCATTGTCCGTTCGTGTAACAGCTCATTCGTATCAAAGAACGCAGAACATCAGAGTTCTCAGTGCATTATACCGAAGTATTTATTGGTATCTGCCTCAATCGCGATCTCGAACAGTTGAAGCTGGAAAATTCAAACGCGTGTAGCATTTCGAATTTCAATTGAATGCTAAGTAGTTGTTTTAGGAATGCTTAGGTGGAGGCAGGCTTGATAAATTGCGACCTGTTATAGAATATATGAACATCTGAGGTGATCGTGATGTTCAGCTCATGTTTATTTCCAACACCACGATATTTTCTCACAAGCCATAAAACCACACGAGAGGATTTTAGATTAAGCTCATTGCATTTTGGAGCATTCGTGCGCGAAGAACCTAAACACAGGCGTTTCATTTGTTCGAAATTACAAGCAGCTGGCCGTAGTAAAAGCCCCACTCTACTGAAAGCTGAATACATCTGCATTTGACGTTTTCGCAGAGCACGCAAGATATGTCCTGCATATAAAAAAAGGATAGTTTGCATGTAATCGTGTCTTTGAATATGCGTATATATAAACTGCGTTTACTATTTCACTATGCCAAACATGAATGAAAGTTTCCAGCACATTCAGTCTATAATTAAAGCAATGTCTGAACGTAGACAATGGTTAGCCTTCAGCACTGAACAGTACAATAAATAATATCGCACGAGTATGTTCATTTTACCGAACACTGAACTATCCTTAAGCGCAGTCGTAAAACAGTTAACGCAGGGCGAAAAGTGAGAAATGCCGTATGTTTGCCCTCCCGTTCTTTCCACCCTGAACTAAATATTTCACATCAATTTGCTGAAATACCCGAGAATCCTAGAAATGGAAACAGTCGGCGATACTGCACATCAAAGTGCAATGTGCGTACCACTCAGGAACGCGGACAGACGCAACTAGTCGACTGAACGTTGCCCGTCTTCTGTACGCCTACTAGTTACGCATGTCCACGTGCCTCAGTGCGGCGTGCTCTGTCATGAAGCCCATATATCTACCCTCGAGAATTACATTACGGAACACAGTAACTTACTCGAGGAGAGTTGATGCAGAGTGTCTTCAAGGTCTTCACCGTGCTCCTCATGGCATGGAGAACAGGCTCAACTTCTGTATCTTCGCCGTAGGAGAGGGAAACGTTGACAAACTTTATGTTCGTTTGCAGAGCATCCCGCAAGGGCTCCACAAGGCAGTCGTTGTAGACTAGCGTGATCTTGTCACAGACGCCGACATCAACTATTTTCCTGAACAGCTCGCACAGCTCAAGAT
Source organism: Dermacentor silvarum (assembly GCF_013339745.2). NCBI lineage: Eukaryota > Metazoa > Arthropoda > Arachnida > Ixodida > Ixodidae > Dermacentor > Dermacentor silvarum. The sequence goes on from NC_051154.1 coordinate 248,541,061, forward strand.
CCTTGCCAACCGGAGCTCCCACGTTGAGTTCTTCGAATTGGCCGAATTCCGCGCATCTTCTGACAGCCATCACAAAGGGCAGGACGTCTAAGCACGCGAGCTCGCAGTCATCCAGATGGAGCTGTCTCAACGTCTTGCTCATTGCGAGCCCGTCGGCAAGCCGATTCGCCGGCAGAGGCGCAAGCGCCGATCCCGAAAGCACGAGAACGCGCAGCGAACTGTTGCCGACGATTCTTTGCATGTCGTTGAGAGCGCCGGCAACGTGCCCAAATTGTCTGGCGTTGAGGCAAGCCTTCAAGCGCTTGCAAGATGCCTGCTTTTCCAGGAAGTCGGCTAGCGCACACAGTATTTTCGCGTCGTTGATCATCGGCTCCAGCGTTAGTTCTCTAATCGAAGAGTTATCGAGGAGTCCCTGCAGCAGGCTCAACAAGCCGTGGTCGACGTGCACGTACAGCCTCGAGATAGTGCGCGACTGGCCGATTAGACTCAGGGCTTCGTTGAACACGGACTCGGGTTCTTTGGCGCTTATCTTCACACGGAAGTCCTCCAGTTTCTTGTGCTCGACCACCCTGGCGACGAGCTCGGCGAACGCGAGCGCGCTCATCTCTACGTCGATGAGGATGAGGGCAACGAGCAATGCGTTTCGTTCCACGAGACGGGCCAGGATAGCAACGTCATCGTCGATCAGGTGAACCGTAGCGAGTCCCAGTTCTCTCAGTCGAGACAGGTGGTCTAGAGCACTCGCTCTTGGCTCCGCCTTTGCGAGGGCACGTCCTTTGAATGGATCATTGCCGTGTATCTCGCACTTTTGTAAGAATTCCGTAAGCTTTAGGAGAGACATGAACAGTGACTCGTGCCTAGGTGCCAGGACGGGAATAGACAGGACGACTCCAGAGATGCAGCGATGTTGTCGCAGGAGCCACAGAGACAGGCAAAGAAACTTGACGTCTGCATTCGCCTCCAAGTCTTCAGGGTCGATGTTTAATGTTCGAAAGTGAAGTGTCCCCTTCTGCAGCTGGATCACCTCGATGCCGCGGTTGTTGAACATGGCATTCCACTCTCGCTGACGATTGACGGCCCAGCACGAAGACTTGTCACTGAATGTGCAGGTGGCGCTGAGACAGGTGGTGCCGTCGTTGCAGAATTCCTCGTCGGCGGCATTGAAGATGGCGAGGACATTATCCACGCTGACGAAAACACGGGCATCCGCTTTAACGAGGGTTTTGGCGAATCCGGCAAGAGTGGCGCCCTGGTCCTTCTGTTAAAGGAAGGAAGTGGGAAACACGCAATGAGCATCAGACATGCGCGAGTAATCCGACAACTTTAATAGGTCTGTACCAAAGCAGTCTAGTTATTAAAAAAATATAAGAAACCCTAAGGGTGAATAAAAGTTCTATCACACGCATAGTAACTATAAGCGTGTACCTAAATTGTTGAGGCACGATGGGAGTCAGTATAGCTGGCTCATTCTCAATCGGTCTCGACCAAGAACCTAGATAACAGCGACACGGCCAGTGGCTAGCCTGGTAATGTAAGAACTATTTACAAACAAGCGTGGTCATGCGGATAAATTCAGTGCACCACCCGCGCCCCCGTAGAGTACAGGCTTGAAAACTTGTAAAGCATGCATGCGCTGTACAACATTCCCTCATAGGAACAACCATCTATAGGCACTCGCAAAACAGCGACCAGAGTGAGTGCAGCACAACCTTCCTCGATACGCCCAGCCTTTGCGAAGTGTTTACAGATCACTTCACGTTAGCGAAGCAACCTCCGCGCAATCAGTGCCGACGGTTTGAAAGGAGCACGTAACAAACGATCAGCCTAGATTGGAAGTTCGTGCCGTTCTACAGCAGATAAGCATTGCTAAGTACCACCGGAATTTTGAACGGACTCGCAGAACTTCGTGAGCGAAGCACGGAGCCCTTGATATCATACCGCCTTATTCTCGACTCGAAATTCTTCCTTCGCATGGAGTTGAGCACTACGCTGCCCCTGGAGTAAAGGGGGCTATGCTTCTCAAGAAGTGCCGCGGAGCGTTAATGGAAGGTAGTCACCACTTCCGCCGAAGGGCGGCGCTGCCATTCGCGTTTCCATCCATCCCAGTGTTCATATATTTGAACAGGAATAATTAATCGGAGGAAAAGAACTATAAAGCTTACCAGCAAGTACGCGACCGGTATAGTAAATAACATGGCAACAAAGAACGTCAAGCGCAAAGTCAGAGGCTGAGACAATCTCATGGGTGGCGGCAATGGAAAAGAAACCTACGAGTAACTATTTAAGGAGAAAATGACATCAGGAAAGAAACAATTTACAATAACTCAAAGGGAAGCTGCTTTTCGAAGCGAGATCAGGATGCTTTAGAACGCGCATTTATAAAGCGAGGTACAATAAAGGAAAAGCATGTCCTGGCTGCGGTAAATCTAGGGAAACGATGGAGCATGTTCTATTAGAATGTGAATATGTCTGACCAGAGGTCGATTTAGGCAGCTCTGGCCTCCTTGAATCGCTTTGGTTCAGCGACAGCAGGGGGAAAGTAAACATGTCCCCAATAGAGATTAGCAAGAGGCGATTGGTGGAAGTAGGGAAACGACAAACGCATGAAAAAAAGTTCCCAATAATGTTTCAGGAAGTTTGGAGTGAGAATTCGTGTATTTTTTTTTTTGAGTATGACATGTAGGACATTAGGCAATACAATAGCTTGGTGGCGCAACCCACTGCCCCGTTCCAAAAATGACACTGCTAGCATCCATCCATCCAGCGAGTCGAGATGGAGTCAAGAGGCGTTCCAGGATACGGGGATAGAGACATGGATTTCAATAAAGTTTCTCACACTTCGGCCCTTTGCATTTGTGATTACTCAACCTGAATTTCGTGGGCCTTTCCTGTATGCAATGAAATTAATCTATTGAGTGTTCCCATTACATTTTTAAAAAAAACGTCCAGGTTTCGCCAAACATGTCTTTAAACGAATTGAAACGGTTTGTAGACCTGCATGCAAGTCTTAATGACAACTTTCTTATCGTACAAGCTCTGGCGTGCACTATCTGAATATCGACAACAGTCATAAACGACTATTTCTGTCGAATCGTCGTTTATGAACCCACCTAACATGGTTTTCGCAAATTCTGAGATTCCGCAAAACAAGGCCGTGGTACCAAATATGGCCTATGAAGAATGAACAGGCTCACTGTACAAACGTACAGACTTACGAAATAAAACTGGCCCCGCAGGTGGGGTACGAACCCCAAGTCATCGCGTGTGTTCGTGCCCCACCTGTGGCCAGTTGGTCATCCTTCACTTCCATTAATTTACGATTTCCTTAATAAATACGCACACGTAATTACCCCTACACTGTCCTTGGCGTCTGTTGGCTTATGATATGAATAATAAAAATTGAGCCCTCCGGTATCCTTTCTCCTCCCTCATGTTAACTATTGTAAGAGTAATATTACTTTGTGAGAAATTAATCGCGAAGGTATCATGCGCTCTTTTTCTAAGATCGCTTTAATGATGATGCATTCAATGCTGCCACAGCCGTTCAAGTGTCTGAATGAGTCGGAAGAAATGGCGTGCGAGACGACCGATCGCGGTAAGCACGGCCAGTCAGTTGCGCGTCACGCGGCTCAAGGTCGCATTCATCCTATGCGTAGCATTTTGTGGAAAGCGAGAAATCTCGGCATGATGTTCAGGAAACATTGTGCGCGAGATACGCATAATCACAAACAATCCCATAAATAGGTGTAGTATGTTACGCGTCTATTGGACAATTTTAAAGAAAAATGAAATTCTGGGGTGTGCCTGCCATAAGCAGGTTTTGGTTACGGGCCACGCCGTACCGGGGTACCGGAATAATGCTGACCACCGTACAGCCAATCAACGACCTTTTTTTTTCGCATTCAGCCACCATCAGAATGCGACCGCCGCGACCAAGAATGAAACCGCGTGCCTACAAGATTGGCAGCGCAAGGCCGCAGCCAGGCGAAATGATTGCGCTCTCAGTGCGCAAGTCATTTCAGCGCTTAGATTCCGCACCGAAAACCAAACGAACATCAACGACATATCGTTCCCGAGATTACCTTCCCTGCGTCACAGAAAATAGTCTGCTGCCTAACCAGTAGCAAAGTAAAGTTCCGGAAGCATACGGGCATTTTGTCTTCACGTTGTCTAGTAGCATATGGCGTCGCCTATTATCGTGACGGGGAGAACATACCCGAAGTAACCACCGCAACATGCACAGCGCAGCTTGGAGAGAGCACATTAGTGCATGCGCGAGTAAAAACTTGTTCGAGACATACAAAAAAAAGCACAGAAAACAAAAACGCGGCTTACACTGACACGCCAACTGCACCTCCTCGTTGTAATCAATAAAGTGATCAAGCACGTATTCTGCAACAATTGATGCAAAATTCGTGCAACAATTCGGGCGAGAGTAACCAGCTCTTGGCCGCACCACATTCGGCAGCGCCCGTAGATTCCAGGACACTGCCCGCTAAATATGAAACAGCATAAATGAATACCGATGCAACAGCTTTATCGAACGGGACGCGCCAGCGCATGACAGCTAGCTCTGTTCAGTAACGATTACGGCACGTTGCAACGTAAATAAAAAGCGAGCAGTGAGGTTGGTGGTGGTCTTCGCTGCCGGCACTTATTGCATGGCACGCTTCCGAAGTTGGCTTTCAGGAATGAAGTCGACAAACCTCGGCGATAATTACAACGTTTGAATTCTGCGTACGGTATCCCACTGGACCTGCAGTGTGTGCCTTCAAACGTTGAAACAGTTCCCGAGAAACGCTAATGTGGCGGTGCGACATCGTTTACTCAAGAAAAACTGAAGCGTGTGCTCGAAGCAAAACTCAACGTACAAATGCACGCCGACGGTCAGTCGTAACCAGACTGATGGTTTGCCACCACATGCAAGGATGCTCGCCTTATTGGGATAGTTTCCGTTTTTCTTCCGTTTTCATTTTCTCGCTTGAATATCAAAGAACCGGAAGCAGAACTAGCACAGTCGGGCGAGCATCGTCGCATCCGGTGGGCAAACCGTCTATCCTGTCCATCTGGATAGTCAGCTGTTGCGCTCTACATACTTCCAAGGCAGGGTAGAATACTTCGTGTAATTGCTCCAAGTCAAGTCAGTATACAGAGTTCAGAGCGGAAAAGATGACAATAAACCTTATGCAGTACAATGGGTCGCACGAGGATACGGCTGGTCAAAAAGGGGTGTCTTCCTGTTAAGATGTTCGAGCTACAGCGAAACCGCGCCTGCTAAGACAGTTTTTCACGCACGCAAACACGGCGGTCACGATGACAGTGTCACCATATCACGCGTACCTTGTTTTTCTATTTAACTGTTAGCCGTTTTTCACCGGATTGCTAATCAATTTGTCGATCGGCGGAGACGCGCCTGTCGAGCTTTCTACCGCCTTATTTTCAGCTTCCAACGTGCAAGTGTCACAAGGCGATAGCCATGATCACGTCAACACAAACCATCTAACGTTCTAGTTCTTACTCGTAGCACAAAATGCTGTTTCGTGGGCGTGATGAACTGGCTCCACCCAATTGATACCTTTTTTTTTCTCGTAATTTTTCGCATCCACAGCAGGAGTCCAAGCCACGAACCATGCAGCTACTTAAATCGTATACATAGCATATGTTCATGCGAGTAATAAATTCGCTGATCCATAAACAGAAATATCGCCGCAAGAAATAGTAAACTACTTGGACGAAAACGCTCGGAGTACGACAAACGGAATATCAAGTTTTCGTCCGTATATCACAAGCGTTTCCCGAAAGGGATGAGCAAATACTGCCATTGAACGTGCCAAAAAGCATATCCTAGATTTGGCATCGCCAGGTGGCACTCGAGGTGTTGCAAAATTATATGCTGGGGTGTTACGTGATAAAACGACGATACTATCAGGAGTCACGCCGTAATAGCGGACCCCGGATTCATTTGGACCATCTGAGGTTCTGTGACGTGCACGCAGATCTTAGTAGATAAGCAATTTTGCATTTCGCCCCCATCGAACCCGCGCTATCGACCTCGGCAGCGAGAGTTCCGACACTGCGCTGCCGCGGCAGGTGTGACCACGTTATGACTAACGTCAAAACATATGGTCAGCGCAGAGGCTTGCCTTCATGGTTCTGCCCTTATAGGGTTGGTCCGAAACTCCATGCTTAACCACTGAAGTGCGGTGATGACGAGCTCAACGGCCGTGTTTTGTAAAGATTTTCCTGCAATGCGGTTCGTCGCGGGGGCACGGCTTGGAGCGAGTAAAAGACGAAGGGCGAAAGAATTGCTACAGAACTCGGCCACTGTAGACCGCGTTTAGTTCCAGTGGTGCTATTTGAGAGCAGGAGAGCGCTTGGCACAGTCAGCGCAATCTAATGGAAACGCGCGAGGGGTCGACGCGCGAGTATATATGGTCATAAATTGCAGAAAAGCTTAAATCTGAGCTGAGGGGTAAATCACCGGGAAAAAAATGCGCCTCCATTCCACCCTGTAAAAGCCGACGTTACACAAGCGCCGCCACCACCACCACAAGGCATCGCACCGTCGACATTAACGTAGCGTCCAAGCCCTCGTTCGCGCCCTTTCCGTTGGTGCTTCGACGCCGCGGTGCACGTTCATGGCGTCCATACAGTTGAGCGTAACCCGCGTTCACGAAGTGAACGTCACTAATGTTTTTTAAGAGTCCTGCCCTGATGTCAATTACGGTCGGAGCACACCGAGCGCCCACTGATCAAACAGATACATTCCGCGCAGACGTTCGTGACGCGCACACGCAGGTGTGCCGGAGCGCAGCACATATCCTCATTCTAGTAGACCCTGCGCAAGTCCGTTATTGCACTAATTTCTCAAAGTGCGTCACAAAATTTTTAAAGTACGACTTGCACACAACCTGCAGACATGATAGCATCGGATTGTAATTTGAACATACGAGAAAACTTGCCGGGGTAGCCATATGCAGCTTCGCTGTAAAAGCATGAAAACATTGGACATGATTGCACAGTACAGGACGCAACACCCTGTGTCAGCCCCTCATTGGACTGGGGCGTTATCTGTGAAGTTTACTGCTGCGAGCGCACTCCATTTACACGCCTATACGCTATATAGCACGTTTGAAGGATCCCCAACACATGGGGTAAACTATGGGCCGGTGATGTGCACGCGTATTCAGACATACGCGAGCGAAGAATTACGACACTTGTGTAGTCAACCGGTTGATACTTGATCATGGTCGCGATGTTCGGGTACTAGCCCGGCGACATGCAGCTCCCGGCACGTCCCTCGCAAACTATAGATGAAAATTTGACAAGGACATTTTTCACGCTGTGCACGCATTAGGGAGCTCAAGCTTATCCGTAAAGGTAGTACCGTCTGAGGAAATACCGATTACCGGAGACATACGCGAGGACCCGCTTTGGTGGAGCGATCTTGTGGCGAAGTGTCCAAGCAAGAGGACGATTTTTTTTTTTTTTACTATTAAACGTGTCCAAGAGGGAACATAGATAACAGGACGTAGAGCTATTAGAGCGACCTACAATATGTTATATAACTGCTGGTGTAAATCGTGGGTCACGATAGAACCGTTAACATTAGGCCCATTAATTACTATTGGACGAGAACGTTCACGTAACAAGTTTTGAACGCGTAGTAGCTGGACAAAGCGTCGCGAGATTTCGTTGGCAGCATTGCTGCTGCGGTCCTCGTCTCCGGTATTCCATGAAGGACTGTACAGGTGCCCACAAAATAACTCGGAACGCCGAACCCGTGGCCTTTCGCCGGCGGAGCGCGCCGGTGAAGTAGTGCCAGGGTCTGCGCATGCGTGGTCGCCCTAGCAAGCTCGCATCACTCCCCAGTGCATCGTAAATAGGTGTTGCCTTGCTCCAATGGAATATCGTTGGGTGCCTTTTGGCGTAGCCACTGGGGGACTGTGCGGATGCGGTCTCTAAACGCCGCGTGCGCGCGTGTGCACGCGATGGAGCATAAGCTTTGCTGTGTGCGCGCGTTACTGGGAATCGGCGCCTTTTAAAGCGAAACGATTAAATGGCTCATTAGTCGCGGAATATGACCATCGTGAACACTTGCGGTAGCAAAAATCAGAAAGCGGCATACTACACCTCTACTTTCAATAAAGCATGTAAAAGTGAATGATGCACCAAGTAGGTAAAATGAATTAAGAGTAATTAAAGACTCCCAAAAATTAATTAAATGTAATTAGGGCAATTAACAAGACCAGAACAGGGAGATCATACGGCACCTCTATTAAAGCGTACTAAAGTGAATACTGAGCAATCAAGAATTACGATAAATTAAGTATTTAAGGGTTGCGAACAGTAATAGAGACTACTTAACATCAATTCGAGGCTCCATGCCTCGAATTGATTGAGACTGGTCATGCCAAATTAAGATTAAATAAGAGTTTCGAAGAGCAGTTACATACTAATTAGGATCAATTAGAGACTCCGTAACATCCCGAAAATTAAACCGAATTACGACCAAATAGTAGCTATTCAATTAATTAACCTACATAAGCAAACAATCGCAAATGAAGTGATGCCAAGGCATTAACGCTTTCGCCGTCAAAGCCGTCTTAGCAGTCGATATAAGACCTCAATGAACGTTTTCTTTTTTTGTGTGTGTTAGACATTTAACTCGCAGCTGAACACACCCTTGATTTGCAACGAATCACCACACTGAAGGAAAAATTGAACGTTCGCGCCAACCAACACAGACACGCGATCAAATGTTAGAGTACTCCCTACTAAAACTGCAGCGAAGCGGCCAGATTTCTTAAATAGCGCACAATATACAGGGTGTTTCAGCGAACACTTTCAAAAATTCTTAAAGGCTGCCTGTGACAGATAGCACAGTTCTAGTTAATGAGGTGGTCTACTCGAACAGGCGGACATTACTTGTACAAAAATTGGAATGCATAATCGTATAATTAACAAAAATTCAATAGTTAGGTTTTCAACTAATTACCTGATGGCCCATATTGCAATTTACAAATTGTAGCCGTGGAGTTCGCAAGGCGGATCCACTTGGAACGAATTCTCGGGATGACACCAGTTTCGAGATATTTCCCGAACTTTGCGGAGAAATGCATCGGCGTTCCAGTTAGGTTCTTTAAAAAACGTCGCTTTATGCATTGAAGCACAAAACTGGAACGCCGATGCATTTCTCCGCAAAGTTCGGGAAATATCTCGAAACTGGTGTCATCCCAAATATTCGTTCCAAGTGGATCCGCCTTGCGAACTCCACGGCTACAATTTGTAAATTTAATATGGGCCATCAGGTAATTAGTTAAAAACTTAATTTTTGAATTTCTGTTAGTCGATTATGCATTTCAATTTTTTTTTGCAAGTAATGTCCGCCTCTTCGAATAGACCACCTCATAACTGGAATTGGGCTATCTGCCACAGGCAACCTTAAATAAATTGTGAAAGTGTTCGCTGAAACACCCTGTATATGCCGTGTTCATTGCGACTGCGAAGCATTGAAGAGACCTTTATTATAGTGCCGCAAGCATAAAATTAATTCCTGTGCATGAAATTGGCGTGTTGGAATACGCCATTTGATGTCATTTTGAAAACATTACGGCACGCAGTCATCCTTGTTGAAGGAGCCGTCGTGTTCTGTCAAAGTTCTGTTCTTATTACGAAGTAGTAAATGCGGCTCGGAATATAATTGCACAAGGTCTAAAATACAACGCGCAACACGATAATCTGGTTGAAAAGTGCGCTATACAGTGCTATTATAGGCGAGCCGTGGCGCTCACCCACATGAAATATAAGGTATGAATTCATGGTTTCTTTAGGCGAAATAATTGACTCATATGGAATACATTAGGTATAATTAAAAGTTATAAACGCTCATGGATTCCATCCACGCAAGCTATCCAGAAAGCTTGACTATCTCGTAGAATGAATGCCGATTCCGACGAGAATACACCACAAGGATTACGCGTGCGTTTAGAGATTACGCTGCATAGCCCGCTGTAGCCTACAGGCCCCGACCCCCCTCCCCCTCCCCCAGATGTGTTGTCGCAGTGCTAAGAGGGACAAACAGCAATTTTTTTTTTTTTTTTGCGCAAGGCAACGCCTATCTAGATGCACTAGGGAGCGAGGCTTGCTTGCTAGGTATGCCGCGCACGCGCAGACCAAGGCCGTAGTTTTCCGCGGTTGAGCTCCGCCGACGAGCGGCCACCGGTTTGGCGTTCAGAGTTATTTTGTGGGCACCCGTACGTCTATACGGACAAGATAAAATAGCTCAGCATGGCGGTCGAACAACAATCGCAAGTGCACTGTGCCGCTGGCATGAGGTTTAGCCCATAGAGCGTGTGAACTCATTCAGGCACTAACATTGTTAACCCTTCGAGACAATTTGATCCAAGCCAGTCATCATCGGTGCATCCCCTTCCCTGAACACTGCCCATGCTACTTTCCTCTAGGGAACGCTGTGTCACTGATAAGCCCTTTCGTTCGCAACCTGAAAGTGCCGGGAGCGCAGTCAAATATTCATACAAGATAGATCACGATTAGTTTTGGGAAGATATGACACAAAGGCTGCAAATTTCCGAGAGCAGCCGTAATTTAGCGGCGGCCCAGCCCACACTTTCACCAGACTGGGTTGACTAACAAAAGCGACGCGCTCGTTTTGTTGCTTCGCAAATCCTAAGACCGTGCAACATGGCTCAATGTTTAGAGACGAGCATAGCTTAAAATATATAAGCGGGGCAAGATTGCGTACCAGCTGAGATAGTATGCTGGTTCCGACGAACCAGTGGTGTGCCCTTGAACCCAGCGGCTAAACCAGAAGCACTCCACAGATATAGTGCTGGTTTGTAATTCAGTCATGGCCGACGTACGGCCGTCAGTCTGGGCCTTGAAAGTTGTACAGTAAACGCACTGAGCCCCCTAGACACGCCTGCCTCACAGAAAGCGTGAATCGTTTCTACGTAAAGACGCCTTAGCTATCCCAGTCCAGACAGTAACATATGGGGACATGGCATGGCGGGCCCCATAATACTTCGCCACACCGGTTCAAGCTAGCGCGAGCGAAAACACCGAGATTCGAGGGCAGACTCGGGGCTTGCGAAAGTGCTAGAGCTAGCTACACGAACGAGCAAGTTGCATACTCGTGAGGGCCACAACTCGGATTGCTGCGGTGCTGCTCTAGTGCTCTAGACAACCGTGACAGGCTGTGCGACACTAAGTGAGCCAACCCTTGCAATTATTGTTTTGTTTTTTAATTAAATTGCACTAGCGTCGATCGCAAGGCGTATCAGCGGCCTTTTAGCGGCGACGGGTACCCCTGAAGAAAACAGGGCCGCAGAACACATACTTGGAAATGGCCTTACGCGCTATCGTATGCAGTCACCGAACCTGCCGCCACTGATACGATGTAGCCGACGCTCGTGCTATTTTGAAGAAATCGAAAGGGTGTACAGCTGTTTTCATATCAAACAATGAGCGATACATGTTGCCGTAAGGAAGTGCAAAGCCAGAAACGTACGCAATCGCAACCAAACACCCATGCTGAAACATTACTCGACGTTCCACTTACACCGTAGTAAGAGCAGCGCTTGACGGCCCCACGAATGATGGTCACGCGCTTCGACCATGCAACATATAGCGCTTCCCGAACGAAAAGTGCAGCCTTTAAGGCATTATATTGGAGGGTTGTTCAAAACCACTCGTCGCTGCTGAGGGGCGTAACCAAAGTACACTCTTGCAATTTTTTTTTAATATCGCGCGAGCGCCGACCACGCTGCTTGTCAGCGGCCTTGCAGCATAATACATTTGAACTGGAAGTTGCCTTGCACGCCCGCGCGCAAAGGCGACTATCCCACAGCCCCTCACCGCTACATGACCACTGACACGCCAAGCGGTCGACGCTCGGGTGACATCAAATAAATTGCAAGGTTGTACAATGTCAGTTCCAGTAGAGAGGCGGCGTCGGCCAAAATTCTAGAATTCGAGGAACGTCTGCGATTACATGAATGGCGTTCTTTACGCTGCTGGTAACACGCGCATCTGGCTGTAACCGCGAAGCAAGGATGCTAACAGCATTCGAACAAAAACTCGCACTTACCTTCGAGACAGGAGGCATGGCTCCGACTTGCGCTCAGTGCAAAAATTGAAAGACCACGTATGCAGGCACCTACTGCGCGTCCGAAGCAGATTGTTCCGGGTGCAGTGTCGAAGCTGCTGCTTCGAAAACGTTCACAGAAGAAGTGACCGAACGGGGGAGAATTATTGCGATATGTTGGCAGTGCGCGCGCATGTGACCCATGTCTTGATGACGTCACAATGGGCTAATCGACGCACTCTCAATTGGTTGCGTCTGCGCACAAACCGCACGAACGTTTCGAAGCATATTGCTCGCGCCCTGCAGTTGTGTTCTATGTGAGATAGCGCACCAATTACTTTGTGCAAGCCAAACGCCCCGTGAAAGTGTTTTTTTTTTCGCCACGTTACACTGGCAGTAGTCAGTTAGTGGGATTACTCAGCCTCTTGGCGATGACCACGGCGTAAGATAAACAGGAGCGCCGACTCGCCTGATAAGGTGTTCCCCCCTTAAGCCACGGCGAGCCAGCTCAATGTGACGCAAATCATAGATGGCACGAAAACTTGTTACTAGCAGCGAAAGCTGCGTCGCCTGCATTGGCCCAAGCATGGCGTGCATCTATACTCCGTTTCATAGATTAGGTGAAACGCTGTGGAAGCTACGCAAGGAGTTCGGTGACCAACATTTATCATGCGGCGCGTTCCTTCTCTGCTTCGCTGCGCGCCAGTGGCGTTTGCTCGCCCGAGCATGCACGTGAGGCTGCCGCGATGGGCTGCAAATAATAAACGTGAAAACAAAAAAATCACGAGGATTACGACACTCCCTAATGTGAAGTTTGAGCGCAGCTCTATGCATGTTTTCATTTCGCGATATATTGGCTGGCGCGGACAATGTCTCGTGCGGCGCGTTGGAAACTGAGCGAAGTGTTCGGTCGACTGCTTCGCTAATCGGGAGATCGCGAGAGGCGGCGCGTGGGCGACGCGTGGACGCGATTCACAGCAGCAGCCGCAGACAGACCTCCGCTCATGCCGCGCTTTGGTGAACAGAAAACGCGTAGAGTTCCTCGGTGCGCGTGCCCCCGCGAATGGAGCGGAGGCGGGCAAACGCATCGAGGCACCCTAACGACGCGCGCTACCCTGGCGCCATCTCGTAGCCATCGTCGCCATAGTACATCTTGTGCGGCACTACGCTTTTCTTCTCACGCTTTCGCCTTACCATCCTCCACTTTCCGCCTCGTGGTACCGCTGCACCCTCCTTCTCCGCTTTCCTCCGGGAGCTATCTTGGCTCTCGCCGTCGTTCATCACCCGCTGCGCTCCGCGTTTGCTCTTTCACTGTGGTCGTTCGCTCGGTTACGAGGTAAGACGCCGACGCTCGCCGCAGGAACGGGCGCCTAAGAGCAACGCTCTAAAACGAGCAGAGGCCTTGCAGTCTGCCTTCGAACGTCAAGTGCCACAGTGATTTCAACGTGCGCCAGACGTCAGCCTGAGCGGCCACCTTAATACAGTCATCCAGACTGCGGACGGCAGGCCCTATGTGCTTCTTTCTTATCTTTTTGAGGCCGGGGCATTCCCGCAGCAAGTGGTGCAGACTGGACAGTGTTCTTATGCTGCATGTCTTACAGGTGACAGCAAGCGCGGTGGAGGAACGTATACTTCGTCCCGTGGAAGCGCACCCTGCTCGGTGTTGTCTCGTGTGTTCCGTGTTCACCTAGAGGTGGTCATCCACCATGCTGGGGCATCATAAGTGAGGGCTGCTCCCGTCCTTGCTTTGTGGGTCCGGACAGGAGCACCACGCGGAAGCCCCTTGGGGAGAGGATGGGTGTCATGTTGCACCCTTGTCCGAAGCTTCCTTTTAGCGCTGTAATCTGCCTTGCTCTAGTAAACCTTCCGGTCCCAAGAGCTTTGGCGCGATAGAGACATCGTCCGTTGGAGCAGATGATCGGGGGTATACCAGCTCGCTCGCCACGTCTTGGGCCGCGCCGTTGCAGACACTGTCCGCGTGTCCCGGGACCCAGTCCACGCCCACCTCAGTTCCGTGCGACAGATGAAAATGCTACGTAGCTTGTTTTATAAGCATGGTTCTCCCAATTAAGTACCAACACGTGGAATTCTCAAAAGCGATTTTACGACCTCCAGAGAGTCAGTAAAAACAGTTGTTATCTGGCCGTCTTATGCGGCGTCACGGTTCATCTCCTTCATTGTCTGCAAGGCGAACAGAATGACGTGAAGCTCTATTTTCTTAATTGGCGGCTCCTCTTAGTCTGGAAACACCGCATCCTCGTGCCTGTTGCCACAAGAGAACGCCCCTGCTGAAAGTCGGGACTGCCTGGTCAGCCCTGATAGCTTCTCCAGATAAGGTGAGGACTCCTGCCGAAGAAGCTAACAGTAAATCGACTCTCACCGCTACAGCCAGGGTTCGACTCACTCAACCACTCATTCATGTCGGGCTCGAGACTGCTCAGCAAAGAGCCGCACAAGCCGCAGCTCAACGTCGACGCCGGGCAGATATTTTGGCGTGTAGTCATGAAAACGTGGACAAGAGGTTTCGCCGAAACGATCTCGCACAACAGCCTCCTTGCACCGCTTACTACGATATCCGAGGTTGGCGCTTTTGCTTCTAACGCTGTAGCTGTGCTTCGCGTTTTACGTCAGGCGTGTTTATTTTATTTACTTTTTCAGATGCGAAGCAGCTTATGGCGGGAGCTTTGTCCGTCCCTCCCGCGGCGTCCCACACCCACACAGCGCATGCGCGTCCCCTCCCCCCTCTCTCTCTCTCCTACGCTCCCCCCTTTCTCTCCTCTAGGAATCCGGAGCGGCGCGCACGACAGGTGGTGCGACAGCTGCATACGCTGCTGGGGGCGCCACGGTAGTTCCGCGGTATGAAAATGACGGAGCGCGCGCACCTCATTCTCTCTCCTGTGCAGCGCCGCGATGAGCGCTCGGGCCACTGCCGCGAAACCATCTCCCGCTCAAGCTAACCATCTCCCCGCTGCTTCGCATCCACACATGGTTCCCTTTAGCGGGAGATGGAGTAATTTTTTTTCTATTTCTATATGACTTTGTAAAAAATTGTGTGCTGCAGAATATCTTGTTTTCCGTTTTTCTCGCAGAAAATGGCAGAGATAAACGCAGGAAATGGGTGAATAATTAAGCGAGTGGATTAGATAGTTAGTGAATTAATGAGTGGAGAATTAGTGGCTGTCAGAATGAACGAGTGTGTGACCAAGCGAGTGAGCGCGAATGTGTTGATGCGAGTGAGTGAGTCATTGTGTGAGGGGGTGGTTACCGTGTGACTAAGGGAATAAACGATTGAGTGTGCAAGCATACGTGCTTCAGTAGGCCGGCTGTATTTTTGTCACTGTCTCAACGCAATGGCACACGCCACGCCTTCAAGCGCCCTCAAGGACGCTTAATGTGAAATTTAATTTCTGAAGCAGACGCAGTTTTCTTTGAATCTTCCAGTGCAGTATCCACCTTTCTGGGCCTTCTTCTCTTTGCAGTACTTTGAGCATTCGTTGGACCCGAAGGGGCAGCCGAAGCTTTTACCTGCGGCAGTAAGAATTCACCAGGCAAGCTCAAAAAGAACGTGAAACACATATTAATATACTATTGTTAAGACACACACAAACGCACACACTGATCCCTAAAGGATATACGTTGTCTTTATAGGAAGGCAACCCGCATGGACCGAGAACGTCCAGCAGCTAGATGCGAGAGTTACAATGCCACATGTAGCTCATACATCAGCACCATCCTGTCAGACATGCAAGTGCTGCACCCTCAAAGAACAGGGTATAACCTCTGGTCTAACCTCTAATCCACATTGGTAGTCTTATATTGCTGAAATGCATGTGCGCAAGAAGTAGCCTGTATCCGGTAAAACATGCTGCTACTCCTTTAGCCCCACGATGTTGCATGTGGAAATCGCCATTACATACAGATAGGTCTGCGTTGATGTGTTGACGCTACGCATCATTCCAGAGAGAACACTGCGGGCACCACTTAAGAACAGATACCAATGTCACCGCGTTTATCATCGCTATCATCAACATAAATTGAAGAGTGAACAAGAAAAAAAAACGCCTGTTACGAGTAATGACAAGGAAATGTGACGTGTAATCGCTCTGTAGCCAGTTTCTAAGCATGAGGCTTTCCCAGGAGTACGTCTTGGAGTCTGAATTAAACCGCTGTTAGAAATCCAGGTAAACCTGGGATGACTATTCTAGACATTGACAAATTCGGTCCTACTGTTGAATTCACCACCTTGTCAGCTCTGATTGACTGAGAGGGCTGCTACGGCCTCTCTGACTGGCTCAAAATGTCGCCATTGCAAAATTTGACAATATGGCGGAAATTGACAATGTTCACACAGTGACAGCGCCCCTAAAAACGAAACAATGCATTGGAGAAGTTCCTGAATTCCTGTTCATAGCACGTGATCAGATGAACACTGAAGAGAAAATGTGGTTGATCCCTCTTATATAGGAATCGGTATAGAACACGAAAGTGAAACGTGTCTTCACAGAAGTAGTGTAATGTTTATTGCACATTGATATATAATGTCTATTGGTGTTCTGTGGCTAAAGCGCCCTTAGGCGTTGATGCACCCACGCTGACGCCTGGTGGCACGTCTCCTCCATCACGACTACCAACGTCGATGACCATGAGCAACCGTCGTGCATATGGAAGCTGCACTACGCTGCACACGCTAGCACAACGCGAAAGACGAAGCACGTAACTGACACACTAATACAACGCGCAAGACAAAGCACGTAACTGAATCGTCACCGAGTCAAATCAGCGCGTACAGCGCGTCGTAATTGCAGCCTCCGCGATCAACTTCAGAAACATTTTCAGAGCTAATTGCGGAGGCCATGCTCCGCTGTGCTGAGTACGGTGAACGCCACCTAGCGTTGGTAGTGCTTCTTGATGCCAGCGTCCCTTCGAATGCTGGCATCGAGGCGTCGTAGTGCTGACACCCCCGAAGCGTTCACTGTCGGTGCGCGTTAGTGTCATAATGCAGTACTTCTCTTTTCTGCTCGTAGGCGCACTGTAAAAAATTTCCGTAATTTTACAGCGAAAACCTACGTAAAATTTACGCAGACCATTCCGTTTTATGAAAAACGGCGGGATCCTACGTAAAAAAGACGGACGTGAGCCCCGTTTATAAAAAAACGGCAGGATTGTACGTAAAAAAGACGGACGTGAGCTCCGTTTTTGAAATACGGAGAGCCGTCCGTAATTTCATGTGGAGGGCAACTGAACATGTCACGAGTGAAAAATGAACACGCAAAGAATATAACGAAAAGACACTGTCTACTCTAACTGCCAGTTACATATATCACCATAGATAACGCTGTTTGAACATTATGCGCGTGCGAGTATAGTAAACACACAAAAAGAAGCAGGTAGGGTTTGAGCGGTGGCGCTGCTTACCACACCTTCATCGCGCCTACACGCTGGGTTGCATTTCTCCGGCACAAACAACCGTACGAGTGGTCGCTAATGGCGGACGGTGGAGGTGGTGTTCCTGGCGCATTTGTGATTTCACTCTAAATAGGAAGGAATCGGCGCTGGATTGTTACACAAGTAAGTGATTTACGTGTCCTTTTTTCGTTATTGGTGCACGTTGCGCGTGCGAAATGCTCCGCGATGGCCGGTGATGGGCTCAATTGTGTCGTGTGAGCACGCTTTTAACGAGATTCCTTGGCCATGAGGATTGACAAAGCGACATTGCGAGTCTGTGATAAAGGGGTGTTGCATTTGTTGTGTTGAATGCATACTCACTACAGCTGAGACGCGTAGGCAATATTAGCGGCGTTGACGCCTCTAGCAGCTCCTTTGTCGTCTGTATGTGGCCGCTGGTTTACTGACGTTAGCATTCCAGTTTGTAGTGTGTTGTGTGCTCGGCGTTCCAAAATTAAGTGAAGGCGTTGTACCCATTACTATCGCTTCCGACGCGGTGCAACGCTATGTTACCAATATTCGGTGACGCATTGAATCAAAGTGAAATTTTTAGCAATTATTATAAGCTTCGGACGCAGTGCCCTGGCTGGGTGTGCCTAATAGCACTGTTCACACCTGGGATTGGAAGATTGGTCATGTATGAAGACCTCATAGAGCATGTTTGATGTGCATGCCCCTTCATTACAATGAAATGACGGTGGAGCGTGCTTATTGCCGTAACCTTGTGCCATCTGCAGTGTTAGGTAACACGGGTGTCACACGGTGCCCTTTCGTTAGTAGTAGAGCCCGAGCACTCGTGCACGATCGCAATTGAAAGTTGTCCGCGTGATACCCGTTAAGGTTCATTGCAAAGGAAACGGATTATTTCCTACCTGGCAATCTGTATTAGTTTTTTTTTTTTTTTGACAGCTACCAGGCTGACGATTAACGTTCTGACGAAGTACGTGAGGATATCACGTATTCTGGGAGGGAGGATTGCCGCTTAATAATTCTGCATAACAATACTGCAATAATTCTAAAATGCGTGCATGTGTTGTAATTTATGCAGGGCAAAATATTTTGTCAGCTAATTTTTCGAATAGAAGGTGCTTCATAAAGTTTTTTTGCAAATAAGTTAAACGAGGCCATTAGCACTTTATAAAATACTGTGAGCTATCTCACAGCAATAACAGTAACTCAGTGACGAGCTTATATGCATAGTGTAATTCAGTGGCGCACCGACGGGGGGGGGGGGGGGGGGGGGGGGGCTTCGGGGGTTGTAACCCCCCCCCCCCTGAGGCCGACTTAACCCCCCCTATTTTGTTTCACTCCGTTTCTTTTCTTGCGCATTTGAGTACTGCAACTAATGGTATCTTCGACTGGTCACATCCATCCCCCGAAGCAGAGTGATGCAGATCTGGCGTTCCCTGAACTCGGAGGTAGAGGACAAGCGCGCAAGCCGAACGTGTGACTCGCTCTCGGAGGAGGAAATGGCAGATGCGATACCACGTGACTAGTGCTAACGTCCGATGTTTCGCCTATCCAAAGATAAGCCGGCGGATGCACCGGTGGGACGACCATTCGTTGAGACGCCAGCATGCTGTGGCCTAGGTTGCCTAGGCTACAATGGAACGTCGCCAAGAACGGCGACGCTGTACTTTGATGACGTTTCTGGAAACGCTCTCATCTCGGCGACTGCTCCGACGACAGGTCTCGGAGCGTCTCAGAGCGCTCGACGCGGGAGGAGAGCGATCGAAAAGAACCAGCCGAACGCAAGGCACGCCGCCTCTTTCAACCAGCCGAAGACAACGCCGCTCGATAGAGCGCTCTAGAGCGCTCCGAGGTGACCAGTCGAAGATACCATAAGATATAAGACGCGTAATCGTCTGCACACTCACAAAAAGCGCATTTTTTGACAATTTCCCGTGAAGAAATGGAAATTAGTGCTATTTAGACGGTATTGACAAACTGTCAACCCCCCCCTGGCAGAGATCCTGGGTACGCTACTTGTGTAATTGTATATAAAAATGTTTGTGCTTTGCTTTGGATGACCGGTCAGAAAGTAACTGATATCAGTATTTCATTTGCAGCTGTTGCACCAGTGAAGGATGTCTGTGTGCCGCCTTGCATTCAGTTTCTCAGCCATGGGCGCCTGCTTGCAACACCAGTGGAAAAGCAGTCTTGCATTGTGCTATTTGTTCTGGTAAGCTGGACCATTCTATCGTATATCAGTCATGCATATGCAGTCCTAATGGACATTGACTGCAAATGTTGTTGGAATGACAATGCCTATACAAGTATAATAATTGTTGCAGATGCATCCAAAAAATAAATGATGTTTTGTTTTTCCTGGGGCAACCAATTGGTTCAGCATGAGGACGTCGACTTAAAAGTGGTATTGTTTCAGACTTGTCTAGGATGCACATGAGTGGTGTTCAAAAAACACTAATAGCACCGGAATTCGGGATTTGAGGCAACAGATAAAACACGCACCAATAAGTTATTCTTTGTCCAGTTTGCCTCTATGAGTATGCAAAAACACCTGCATACTGACCTCTAACACTGTCATGCATGGGCCCCATGGTAACGAAGTGTAGCCACAGTTAAGCTCACTGTTAGCCATTGTTCAGCTTACTATATTAGGTGAAGATGCCTCGACGGATTTGCGTGAGACATTGGAAAGTATCTTAACAAGGTAAAATATAGCCTGAGCACGCAGCTGTGTCACGTGGTCAGGTGACCGAAATATATGAATATTTTGAAGGGAATGAACAGCACTACTGCCAGAACAAAGTGAAGGCAACGGGCACAGCAACATATTCCCTTTATCCTGTCTATGGCACAATTCAGTTCCTTCCTAAACATGCACCAACCAGCCCAGTTCAGAACGCTCTCGCAGTTCATCTGAATACCTCAATTTGTCTAGAAGATTAAGTGATTACACACTAGCATATGTGGGGGCTAGTCTGCGAATTTTGTATGTTTTGAACATGTGCCATGAGGATTCTTCTTTGCTCAAAACTTGATATACAACTGCACAAAGCAGCATTGATAGCTATGTTGCTTCCCCATCTTGTATCGAGGGTCTGTGAGTGTTTCCTAAGATAGTCCTTGAGTTTTCGTCCTGTTTGTCCTACATAATTGCTGCTGCAGGGCACTAGGATGTTGTAAACAGCACCAACTGCACTTCCTATGACCACCAGCACATACTTCTTGATGCAAACTTCACGTCTTGGCCTGGTCCGCTTGACATTTTTGTACCTGCCCAGTTTGTTTGGCCCTGAAAATAAAAATGTAGTTCCAACTGTCCCCAGCAATTTGCTTGAATTGACAGCTTCCTTTGTGTACATATTGTATAGCAGTGGTAGGCCTTGGCTTCCTTGAAGTACTCCGACTGGAGACTTCACCTATGTTCAGCTCCGTTAAATGCTTCTTGGCAACGCATGCCGAAAGGCAGTGCGAACACACTGTTAAAAGCAACCGTACTTGGGTCTGGAAGCTCCCCTCCACTTCGTGGTGGTGCCAAGACTGCTCCCTTGTGTTCCTGTAGCAACAACACGCTTCAGTGTTCAAGTGCGATAATAGGAAAGGCCAAGACACTTTTGAGTGTGGATCATAGATCCAGCACAATGCTCACCACAGAAAACCTTCACGCTAGATATTGGAGCTTGCTTTCCAGCAGTTTTACTTCCATGAGCACACCTAGCACTGTGGAGGAGACATTAAAAAAAATGGCTGAACTCCTTGAGTAGCCTTGCTTGGCAACTTCTCACAGACAAAAACACTGTCAGGTAACTGTAAAACACTAGCTATTGTGGGCACCAGTGTAGTAAAGTTATTTTGCTTCATTAGCAACTTTCTCCTCTATATTAGGTGAAGTAAGGCTACTAAATGGGTTGAGTGATTTTTTTTCTGTCTTCTCAGCAGTGCTAGATGAGTTCACGTACGGAGAAAAACTACCATTAGACAGTGATCTTCCATTTCTGGACCGCAGGGTTTTCTTTGGTTAGTGATATGTGTGCTGGAACTATACCCAATGTTTGGAGGAGGCTATTCTGCCTTCCGCGTCGGCACACTCTTTGACTGTGAAGCTCATCACAGGAACACCAAAAGGTGTCCTCAAGAAATCGAGGCATCACCATGTGGAGGAGAGCTTCTGAACTCATGTCTAACATTTGCTTGCAGTGTGGTGGCCACTGTTATATCATATTCACAAGGTCAGTCATAGTCTCAAATAGACTGTTGGGAAAGCTGGAACTTTCCTTTTATTTTTCACGTCGAGCAATCGGGGTACATTGTGCGAAAAGTTGACTCGGATCGAGCCTTGACGCAAAGTGTAGCAAAAGGCAGAACAGCAGTTCATCAACTGTGCGGTTGTTTACATTATCCTGCAGCTGCAACTACGCAGGACACACAGGCCTAGTATATATAGATGTTTGTCTGTAAACAAAATTCTTTGCCTGCGTTCGTGTTGTCTAGCCTTCTCCTGTCTTTTCGTGCTGTCCCCAAGTTATCCCATAGGTACACTCTTGCATAACTTGCAATTATAAGATTCATGCTTGAGAATATAATCGGAAACTGTGCCATATGGATGACATTATTCATTACACGTGTTGGTGTTAAAGAAAGTAAGTGGCTGTGCAGTCTGGGTAGGGCTTCAGATCTGCTTGTTATAGCTATTCTTAAGTTGCTTCCAAAACTTGAGATACAACGATTCAAGCTATGTCTGTGAAAACACTGCATCATGTTACAAGGAAATGTTAGAACACTCATAGGAAATAGCTCGGTATTGCGAGAGGTTGTAGAAATTTGCTTTCTACAGCATTTTATAAAGATGTTTTTAACTCCCGCATCTATCGTGTTGTCTCATCACAAAACTGTAAACAAATATGAGTATTATGCCTTGAGTTTTAGTAAAGATTACTCTAATATGATTAATCCTTTCAGACGCTATGCACGCAATTCAATACACCAAGATAGTGTCTTAATAGCAATAGCACTGATTAAAGTAAGGATATTTAAAATGTGTCCCGTACATCTTGAAACTCTTCTGATTGAAATAGTGCTGTAAGATTGAATTACACAGGCAAATTGTTTTAGTAAAGTAAGTATGAAGGTAGATGGTTGGGTTCTTTGCTTGGTATATGTCACTTCTTTCATCGTTTTTCACAGTGTGTTGCACCAGTCATAATTTTTGAGTGGCTGGATAGGTGCTGTTCAAGCCTGGTAGACATGAAATAGTTGATGTTTGCAAATCTCATGTACTTGCACTGAGTTTTTGCATGGAGTGCACATTCTATAAACTTCACAAACTCACTAAAGAACTGAAAACTCTTAATCTATTGTGCATCTGTAAGCATTTTATGAATCTGAAAATGTAAGAAATGCGGTGAAGCTAAGTTTTCAATCAACACAACTGATTGGCATGTGAAAGGGTTAAGGTAAGACGCTCCTTAAAACAATTTCTCGAAACATCGCAACATACCACCTGAGGGTCTTCCACCTTAACCTCTTACTACTGTTTTGCTAATCACAATATTGACTGAATGCAATATTTTTCTGACCAGTCTTTCGTGTAATGTAAAGAAAATTAACACGCCTAGTCTTACATGAAGATAAATTTGAAATCATTTATTTATTGCACTCACTTGGCAGCAGTTCGGAACTGTTCTTTATCAGTATAGTACTTGTGATTCACCTTTGTATTGCTGAGTACAGGTAGAGATATGGTTAGTTGTTTAATAAAAAGGATCCCTAATTTTCCACTTTCTGATTGTAGCTTAGACCGTCACTTGTACTTCACAACGAGGGGACTGCGGTAGCTAGGGTCTACTAGCATGTTTGTATTACAGCATGAATTTCATAGATTAGAGGCTCCATGAAGGTACATTCTGTCGTTGAATGTCTATGAGATGGTTAAGCAGGTTGACTGTATCTAGTTACAACTCCTCATGTTCTGTGGCAGTTACATTTGCGTGGTTTAGTGCTGTCAGTGTAAGCTTAACATTTCTTTCCTTCTCCCAGGAAGGACACAAGCATTGAGGAGCCATTTGACCTGCCACTACACTGATATTGTATTTGGTAGGTTCTATTACAGGTTTTATTTCATGTAGTAGTACCTGCTATAATTGTGCATAATGTGTTCAGACCCTTAGTCAGCAGGCTGTTTGACAACAGGTATTTACAAATGAAGAACTAACAAGATTTTCAAGGTCATTAGTGATACAATTGTTGCACACTGCTGAATTTTCCCGCAAATTAAATTATGAGCCATCCAGCAACTGCTACTCTCCTGCCTTAATGCACAAACCTTCAAATACTGTTACCCCTATCTCACAAGTGTACAGAAGGTGCAGATGACTGTTCACAGCGACAAGGTCATAATTTTTACTTACATGCAAAAGTGAGTCGAACGTCAGGTACACATTTGAACTTTTCCAAAACAAGTTCGTCATCATAGTGCACAAATGCACATGTAACTTACCGCAATAAAAGTACACGGGCACAAGAAAGGGAGACAAAGACAAGCGCTTCGTGACTCAGAAGTGCGTGACATAAGTGTTCCAACCAATTATTATTCCCTAAATTTTATTCTACTGATCCAGGACTCCTGTGACTGCTTGCCTTAGGCAACATACACT
This sequence comes from Dermacentor silvarum, assembly GCF_013339745.2. Taxonomy (NCBI): domain Eukaryota; kingdom Metazoa; phylum Arthropoda; class Arachnida; order Ixodida; family Ixodidae; genus Dermacentor; species Dermacentor silvarum. The sequence goes on from NC_051154.1 coordinate 248,565,232, forward strand.
GTTGCCTTCTTGCCCTAGAAAACATAACTAGTGCCTTCTTGCAGCCCTTTAAACTGGCAACATCTTCACCACCGACAGTAGAGCATGTTCAGATAAATTCAACTAGACATGCCTGGTGACCACTTAATTTTGGTGAACAAATTTTATTTGGTGCCCGAGCCTGACGACAATGAAATCAATGGTATCTTTTATTTTGTTGTAGCGTAAGCTGAACGACAGAGACAACAGAAAAGCAAATTCGACGCACAGCCAGCGTTAACGTTCAACAACAGATTCGTTTCCAGTTCTCGTCACTATATATACCCTCAAAACATCATACAAAACGTGTAAAAAATCGGTAAACATGAACTAAAAAAAACAGGAACCACACGCATGCAGTTTTTTAGGCACACAGATTGACAGACATATACACGTTTAACGCGAACAAAGATCGCATCATCTTTCACCTGCTTCTACTCATGATAACTGTTTTTTTAAATCTAGGTTTGCACTTGCATCTTTGGCAATGGAGGGAAGGAAAACCGTCAGCAGCCAGGTATTTAATTTGTTATTGTGTTCTCGTAGCCTGTCATTTATACATCTACCAGTTTAACCAATGTAGGACCATCTACACTCAAAGGAATGTCGTATACAACACACGTGATGCAATCAATGAATTTGTTTTTATGTTCCTTTTCGCATGCAGTATCCGCAATTCTTTCTGGCCTTGTCTTCTTACACTGGCTCCCCAATTTATTAGGAGCTGGAAAAACAATGTTGATGTCACACCTTCCAGTAGTCTTTATTCTGTGGGAGAAACTATGTATAAAGGGGATGACAGCAACCTTTCTTTTCTTTATGTCGGTGTTTGTACCATCCACTTGCTCGGAACCTTTTTCCACTTGGCTCGGGTAACCAGCGCCGCTTAAATGTGAGACTTGCCATCCGAAGCTATTGTGCATTAGGTGCTGGCATGGCTTCTACAGCGCTTCACTGAAACACACTTTCGTGATTCCCCTCTTCGCAAGTTTTGTATGCGTGGAATGAAATGGTAAAAGGGGCTTACTTGCTCTAGCTTCTTAACACCAGCAGGTTTTGTTATCGGTGAGCACAAAATTAATGTCAAGGAATCTAATCTTCCCGCAACATGGCTATCCTGCACCTAATGCACGATAGCTTCGAATGGCGAGTCTCACGTTTAAGCGGCTTTGGTTACCCGAGCCACGTGCTCGTGTCAGTCGCAGTAGGACTGCTTAAAAAGGCACAGCAAAAAGGTTCCGAGCAGGTATATCGTACAAGTACCGACATAAAGAAAAAGATTGCTGCCATCCCCTACATACATAGTTTCTCCCACAGCCTAAAGATTGCTGGAAGGAGTGACATCAATGTTGTTTTTTCGACGCCTAATAAATTTATGAGGAAGTCAAGGCCAGAAAGAATTTGAGATACTGCATGCGAGAAGGAACATAAAAGCGAATTCATTGATTATATCGTGTGTGTTGTATACCGCATTCCTCTTGGGTGTGGAGGGTCCTACATTGGTCAAACTGGTAGATGTATAAATAACAGGCTATGAGAACACAATAACAAATTAAATACCCTGGCTGCTGACAGTTTTCTTGTTCTTCATTGCCAAAGATGCAAGTGCAAACCTAGATTCAAAAAAGCAGTTATCATGAACAGAAGCAGGTGCAAGATGATGCGCTTAACTATAGACACTAGAAACATATCAACATTTGGTGACGCATGCATCAGTAAGCCTTCAATTTCATTATCCTCGAAAGAGCTTGTACATCTTTGTTGGTGTTAAACGTGTACATGTCTCAATCTCTGTGGCTAAAAAAACTGCATGCGTGTGGTTCCAGGTTTTCTTTAGTTTATGTTTACCGAGCCTTTACACATATTATGTTGTATGACGTTTTGAGGGTATATATAGTGACGAGAACGGGAAATAAATCTGTTGTTGGAAGATAACACTGTGTGCATGCCAAATGTGCCTTTCTGTTGTACCTGTTGTTCAGCCTTGTGCTACAACAAAACAAAAGATGCCATACAAACAAGCCCCCACAGCTACCCTCATCGTTAGTTTCGCAAGAAAAAGAATTGTCTTTGAAAATACAATATAGAAGCATCTGTTCAATTGGAAGCATTTTTTTGAATTTTGCTGAATCCGCATTTTGAATTATCCCAAAGAAAAAGTGTGGCTATGGCTCTAAGAATATTTTGGCACAGACTGCAGGCAAATAGCATGAATTCCAACTAATTACCACGGAGTATCCCTGCTACGATATGAAGAAGTAAACCTTTGAAAACACAACGTTGCACATATGTGTTTTTATCTGCATCTATTAGCAGCACGGAATTTGGCCATCCTGTTGCCATTAAAGTCCCAGACATTTGGGGCAAATTGCTCTGCCCTAGTTGACTTTCAAAATCCACGAGAAGCGCTCATATTTGGGCATTGCTTTAGTTTCAGCTTTACTTTAAAATTTCTTTAGGAGAGGCGGGATTCTTAAAAAATTCCTAAATTAAGCACGTCACGGAAGTAATGCTGTCTGGAAGGACATGTTGCATAATTTGTTTCGTTGTGGGGTTGCCAGTCATGGAATGGACAGAATAAACGGTGTACTGCATGTAGCTGCCACCTATGGGGTCCATGTGTACTTGTTGCAGGTTCCTTTATGTCGCGAAAGTGCTACAGGTTGCTTCGAAAAGCACAGACTGACAAAACGGCAAATTTTTGGGTGAACACAGCGCATAATTATAACTTTTTAAGGAGATGGAGATAGTATGTTGACGCACTAACGAACATAACTTTCAGTTATCATTGCTTAACTAAAAAGTATATTGCACATTGCTATTTTCGTGACAAAACAAACCAAATCTGAAAGAGGCTAAAAGGCGCGCATGTTGTGGTGCAAGGCATGCTTTCTTCATATTGTTACTAATTTATAAGCTTGTCATCTGGACAGTACCTCTGGCTTGGTTGTTTTGCATCGGAATGGTACAACATGAGTGGTTTGAGCTCGTTTCAAGAGTGCTTCATTGTTTTTGGAAAAGAGTGGAATCTGCAAGGTTTTCTGTTAGGGCAGTGAAGGTTGAAAGCCGTGGTCCGCAGTATGTGGTCGTGGTAGCTCTACCTACATGCAGAAAATGTAATCTCTGAATGTCAATGTGCACGTGAGAGCTTTGCCTGTTCCAAGTGAGCCGTCAAATCACTTGGGGAGGTTTCATCTGAAGCTTTTCATGTTATAAGGCTAGGAACATATACCAACAAGGCAGAGTATGACATTTTTTATGACCCATTTGTTTTGACCAGAGCACTGGTAATTATATTTGTGACTTGGAAATCATTTATTGATGATGTATCTGACTAAAAACGGTGATGATGGTGGTACAGTAAACCTTGTTACAAGAGACACTCAAGAGACCCGGGAAACATGTCGCTTGTAACCAAGGTCTCTTGTAACCAAAAATTCTAAAAATACTGAGGAGTCGGACTAGACCACTTTATTATACATCAGCACCAAAGTGTGTTTAAACACATCTTTGATGCGAACAGAGCTGTCTCATGGAAACATGGCAATGGCTCCGGAGTATGACTACCGGCATACAAAGCGAACAGCACCGCAGACGCTGTGACGGAAATCCAACTCAATGGTACTCTGTCGCAGAGTCGGTGTGGGACCGCCACAGCGATTATAGAAGCATAATCGCAGAAAATTCTGTGAAATTGGTAGTCTCAACCATGCGAGGAATGACAGCCGGCTGCGGAATGGAACAAAATCGAGCCAAGGGAATGAAAATTGGAGCACATACCAGTTAGTACGACGTTAGCCGCATTACGTAAGCGTGTCTGGGTTGTGTCTCTTATAAATAGTGAAGAATTTGCTCTAGGGACATAAAGAAGTTGTCCTTAGTAACCGAGTGTCTCTTGTAACCATGTCTCTTGTATGCAATGTTGTTAACATGGCGAACATAGGAAAACCAACCAAACCATTTTCAAATGTCTCTCATAACCGAGTGTCTCTTGTAACAGTGTCTCTTGTAACGAGATTTTACTAATAAAGAGTCTTAATTGATTGGTGTTCTTTTCCCTTTTCAGGCAAAGCAGGAGGCATGTGCAAGCAACTAGTCATTCCGATTCTCAACCAATCCTTCTAGTCAGGCCATTTCTAGTGTCTTATCTTGCAAGTTCTTTTTTTCAGTAAAGCACAATAAACATGCAGTTTCGTTCAGATTCAGGTGGCTTGTTGCTTTTTGGGCACGAATTTGTATGTATGCTTTGTACACGTCATGTACAGAACTCAAATGCAACATGGCAACACTGACACGAAAATGACGCGGTGTAAAAGACAGTTACCCAAGGAGGAAACGTGCACACACAGCATGTTGAGCGTGGTGTATGTCCGCTTATGTGCATTGATTTCTGCCCCATTTCAAGCTATATCTGATGCGAGTTAGCCATGTTGTTATGTACAACTTGGTATAACTTATTTCAATGAAACAAACAATTTTCTCATTGTCTGGACATATACACACGCATCATCATTTACAAAACAAATTTTCAGCTGTTGATACGAAGCAAGATAAAGCTGAACAAGTTCGTACGGATTCTTGGTGCCAGGAACGCAAGCATAGAAAACATGGACACAAGAAGAACAAAAAAAAAGGTGCTTCTGTCTTCCTTTTTGTTCTTTTTGTGTGTTTTATGTGCATACCTTTCCTCGCCACGGTCTATCCGTTCTTAATTAAAAAAGTACGGGGCTCAATTTACAGAATTTCCGTTCTACGGAGCTCACCGTTTTGTATTTGTAAAATACAGACAATTCTGTGATCACAACTACGGAAATCACCATTTTCCATTCGACGGAAATCACCGTTTTCCATTTGACGGAACTCTCCGTTTTCCATTTGACGGAACTCTCCGTTTTTCATTCGACGGAAAAAATTTTTACAGACTGTCCGTTTTACGGAAACTCCGTTTTTCATTTACGGAAAGTGTCCGGCAACTTTTTACCTTCAACTTTCACCGTAAACTGAAGCAATTTTTTTTTACAGTGCGGCGGCACCGCCCCGAGCAAGAGCGCGGGTACACGGAGGAGTGTTAGATATATAAGGCGCGTCTGTGTAGCTCTCTGCAAATGCGTTTGTGGCGCAATGGGTTAAACGCTCGGCGATCTATCGTCGCGGACCGAGAGGTCGTGGGTTCGATTTCCAAATTTTGCATGTTTGTGGAACTTTTTCTTCTGGTTTCTTTCTTTGTATTATGTTCTATGACGTATTTCCGTGACGGAAATACGTCAGTGAAGTCTTGGTGGACCCCGGCATAAAACACTTTCGTGTTAAAATAAGTTGAGCTGTATTAGTAAATTGCGCTTCTACAATACCAGAAAGACCAAGGTGCAACCACATGCACGCGATTTTCGAGCGACGGCGACGAGCCTGTGCCAGGATTTGCCGTCGCGGAGGGCGATCTGCCGCTGTCGCTGGTCGCGTCACCGATTTTTTGTCCACCAGAAAATTTCGTTTACCGCCCGGAAGTCCGCGCGGCGACTTCCATTGGGGACAGCATGATTGCGCAACAACATGGCAGCAACAAGTCAGCCCGCTTCAATCTGAATTTCGCTCTTGCAACTTGCGCTCAGCCGTGACAGCAAAAAAATAAATATTAAAATCAACCATCGCTTCGTCTTACCTCAAGCTGAGGACAAAGCACCGGCATTGGCATTTTCTTGCCGTTATTATGGAGATTAGTAATTAGTTTTGACGCTGTTAGGCCTGAGAAGCCACTGAGAGCCGTTAAAGTGTTTTGAGTTGTACTCACCAGATGGGGCGCCATACATAGCATTTCACACTAAAATCCCTATATAGTAAAAGTATCGCCACCTACTCTTTCCTCCGCCGTCTCCTCTCCTAAAAAACTTGTTTCTTTCTTTACTTTTTGCTTGCGAAAGCAAGTCGACGGTGGCGCTCCTCGAAAGCCCCCGTTGAAGCTTTCAGGCCGGAAGCGCGCCGCCGCCGCCGCCGGCCACGGCGGCTGCGCAGAATGACTTTCAATATGGCTCTAAGGCGGGAAAAAAAACAATATCTAGATAAGTGAAAGTGCGCGCTATCATCGTCCAATCGGAGATGCAGGAGAGAGAGAAGCGGCATTCTTCAAAGGATAGCGGTACTTTTCCGAAGGTATAGGGGCTGGCGCAAGGTATAGGACACTGGCGGCATGGAACGGATTTTAACTGTGGATGACAGCATAAAAAAGCTAGATCTAATACACCTTGGTTAAAACATTGCCCTCGTGGTACGTTTGCTACTTCTTTACGGGCGTATTATTGTATTTATTCTTACAACAATGTAATTTTGTCGCTACTTTTCCTTTTCGCGACGCAGCGTCCACGTGTAAAACATCATGGGGTCTTACGTGCCAAAACCACCATCTCATTATGAAGCACGCCGTAGTGGGGGACTCCGGACTAATTTGGACCACCTAGCGATCTTTACCGTGCACTTAAATCTAAGTACGCGGGTGTTCTCACAATTCGCCCCCATCTAAATGCGGCCGCCGTGGCCGGGGATTCGATCCCGCGACCTCGTGCTTAGCAGCCGAACACCATAGCCACTAAGCAACCACGGCGGGTCGTCCATGTGTAGCACCACGTCGCATCGCGACAACATGACAGGGTCTGCCTGTCGCGTCGCTTGTCGCTGTAGCTTGAGCATCGCGTGCCTGTGGTTGCCACATTGCCAGAAAGGACGCAAAAACGAAAGATAAGTGTTGACGCTGCCTTGAAGTTTCCGCGAGACATCGCCGGAACGTCATGGATTTTGACAACGTCGCCAGGGGCCTAGTCAATTGTTTATCACCAAGATGGACTACATTGTATTCTAACAGCGCCAAAGAATTAACCAGCAAGTTTCGAAACCTTTTACTGCGTCACAGCAGCCCAAGTGAGTGACGTTACATTGACGTATCGGCGCTGAAACGTCTGAGCGAAATTCAAAGCTTGTTTGGCATTATTTCGCTTCTAATACTCAACCTCTTCCCTCCAAATTAACAAAAATTAAATTTTGAGTGAATACTTCGTCCGTATAAGCCGATTTATTGTCTGCCTTTATGTGTCCCTTTAGCAGGCTGCTTCAGCGACGCTGTCGGCTTGAACGCTGCCCGCACTAAGCGAGAGTAGGGATAAGCTGGCAGCTACTGTAAGACGACTCTTTGGTGTATACGTACTTAATTAGGACAGGTAACGGGCCTTGACGAAATTTATATAACTGAGACATTTTCAAAGCTTAGAAAGAACAAAAATAAACACATTAGAAGCAGACAAGAGAGACGACATTATGGAAAGGGCGCTGAAACTTCCACCGTCCTTCTTGTTTTGTTGTCCTCCAGGATGCTATCGGAACTCGCTACCAGGACGAAGGTGCCAGTACGTGCGCGTCACCATTTGTAAGCGGTCCGTGGGACTTCCGCGTTTATTCAACGCCGAGTACGAGGTAAAGTCCCGCGGCGTCAAAGGGCCGATGAAGTGACACTGCAGGCTTTTAGAGACTAGGTTTCAGTAGTTATGTGGTAATTACAGGCACCGAAGAGGAACAAGCATCGCAGTTGTGTCGGTGGGGCTGTGCTTGCGTTTTTGATAGATTTGCCGGTTGTGAGATTTGCCTCGCGCGCATACGCTAGGCCAGCACGTTATTTTTAGACACTATAAGTAACGGTGACAATGATATTAAAGGTGTACTTTAAGCAAAATGAAGACTAGTAATGAAAGTTCCACACTTACGGATGACCATGAAAGCACGTGAACAGACAGTGGCACGTGCGGCGCAGCAAGGCCCCAGATAATCTGCGAAGAAAAGCAACAGTAGCACAATTAACCTAACGGGACCTTCGTGATATGCGTCAGTAATGAGAACAAAAGCTGACTGAAAGTGTTCTTGCTTTTCATGAGCCGCTTTCAGAGGCGCTACTTGGTTAGAATGTGTGTGGATCTATAATTTGGCGGTTTTGACAGCGTTCAGCGTGGTTGCTGATTTGGATACCGCCGACTGCTGTGAAGTATTGTGCTCGAGGCGTCGTGCACGTTGTTGGCATTGGTAAATACATTTCAGAAACTTATCCTAAAGTACGCTTACCGTTACTGCGTTGTGGTGACCTTGAACTACTGCATTATTAGCGAAATAGCGTATGAGGTTCGCCACCGAGCGCTTGCGATATGGCTTCAAGCAATTTCTCCACTTATCAGGCAAGCAGCATTCAGCACCAGATATTATACGCCTATTAACATATTGACGCGTGTGTTCTAGGCAGAAGACAACGACGATGGGGGGCATTTAACGGACTCCGTCTAGTGGGTCGGTGGGATTTGGGCCAACGACGAAGAAGACGTGTCTCTGATCTGTTTTGCTTGAACTGGTTGTCTCGTTGTTCCTGAAGAACGTCTCCGAGTCTTCTCTTGGCGTTGTACCGCGACAATATATAAGACAAGGCTTTGCTAATAGAGCATTAGGAATGAAATAACGAAACAGCTCTTAGAACCTTTGAGTAAACAGTCGCCGGAGAACACTGGCTTATCTTATCCTTGTTTGTCCGTATTACGCAATGGCCTCTGGGCCTTGTAAGGTATTCTTTAGAAATAAATAAATAAATAAATAAATAAATAAATAAATAAATAAATAAATAAATAAATAAATAAATAAATAAATAAACGATGTGAAATGAGTGGATAAGGAAAAAAGAAGGTTCAAAATTTTGTCTTTTGACAAAAACAAAACATAGATTTCTTTCCGGGATATAATTATAGCTAAAACGCTAAACCACATAGCTTGCATTCGTACAGTGCAAGGTTATTCCAAATGACTTATTCAGATCTAAGATGCATCCAAGCAAAGGCGATTCGAAGAGGCTGTCACAAGCGGTCATCGCGAACTACGCCGAGATCTTCACGGCCACGCCGTCAAGCACTATGAAGTGCAATGCTATAGATGTCATGATGCATTGGCACATTTTCGGTTGTGTGCGCAGATCAGTGCAAACAGGTCCGGTCAGGTTTTGGCTAAATTAGAATGCTCACGCTGGCCAATAAACGATGGACGCTCTAAAAAAAAAGCACAAACGTTATTGCAGTAGTAAAAAAAAACCAAATCGAATCCGTAGGGCCCTGCCAGGTTCGTGTAAATCACTCTTCAGCGTTTAAACTGCTAAAGCGCAAGGACTTAGTGATAAACATGGCAGAAAACTGTGGAGTAGGATTGCTTCTACAACGTTCCATCTCCTTAATCTAAGAACGTGACAACGCTTGGTGATTTTTGAACGTATAATTATGTACGTGTATTTGGCAGTTTCCTCTCCATGCTTTCCAATCATTTTGTTCTCCGAAATTTTCTTTGTTCGCATCGACCCCCACCTGGTTTATAATATTGCGGGTTCAAAATAGGCTCACACACATTAGCAGCCATCCTTATTATTACGATAAATTTCACGAACTGGCAACCACAAAGCTGAGTGCTCCTGTCTTACCTGAAATTATTAGAAGAGTAATGGTAAAGGCGATCATCTTCATGTTTGACCGCGAACACAGATGCCGAAGACAAAGAGTGCGGTAGGGAAGTGACGCCTGCAATACAATCAAGAAAGGACATCTACAATGCCTAGCCGGTATACGCAACGCTTACGCCAAAATGGGCGTGCTAGATTTTGAACTCTGCTTGTGGTACTCAGGTCGCAGTTTACATGGCAAATCAACTGCTTTAGCCACCTGCGCAATGAACATGTTCACACGGAAAGTTACTACAACAGGTCCAGGAATTAGGGTCATCAACAGCCAGTGCTTCTAGTGACTGCAAGCTGGAAAAAAAAAACAGCTGAGGTTTCTGGGGGAAAACATCTTTCTTTCTTTCTTTCTTTCCTTCGTTCTTTTTTTTTTCTTGCGAATAGGTAATCACAGCGGTGATCATTAACAAAATTACCGGATGAAATAGATTATGCGGGTTCTAGCATCACATCCCACATAATCGGCTCTTTTCTTTTTTGAGGGCTGAAAAAACCTAAATTAGGAAATTTTACGCGCCAAAACCACGATCTGATTGTGAGGCACGCCGTAGCGTGGGATTCCGGTTCAATTTTGACCACCTGTGGTTCTTTAACCTGTACTTAAATCTAAGTACGCGAGCGTTCTTGCGTTTCGTCACCGTCAAATTCGGCCGCCGCGGCCGGGATCGAACCCGCGACCTCGAGCTTAGCAGCACCACGCCGTAACTACCGCGGCGGGTTTCGATGGCCGAAAACGTGATTCAGTTTGAATGCGAAAGTTGAGGTATGGGAGTCAAGGAAAAGCTTCCAAATTTGGGGGCATTCTTGTTCCGGGAAAAACAATTAGCGAAGAAACGAATGTGCACATTGAAATGTTTCAGGGAATCTACGAAATACAAATGGGGCTGAGAAACGCATGTCGCGGTGTTAGTGAAAGAAAAGGAGATGTTCGTCTTCACTGAGACAGTCATGAAAAACGAGAGCGCTGCTTATGTGAACGAAAGTAGACTTATTTTGTGAGCGGTAGTATGCATCTGATAGTTAGATATTGAGGCGTTTTATATTGATGGAATTCATAGAGTTCCACTTGTCCCCCCAGCGAGGCAGTTAAACAAAAACTTCAAGAAATATTTCAGCGAATTGACAGATTAGTGATCAGAGTTCCCATCCTTATCACACATGTGTTCAGTATCATTTTGTCCTTGCCTGCAACGCGCTATATTCACTGCTCTTGCGGGTCATATCGTTTTCTGCTCGCACATTGGTCATGACATGATGCGAACAGCAAAATCTGGAAAGCCTCCGCACTAACAGCAAAATGCGGGCATTCAGAGACAAGGTGTCGGGAACAACGGACGGCGCACATTTAAAACCGCCAAAAATCTCTATCGCGCATTTACCGAACAGAAATGGGCGACGACCTGGTGACGGTGTCCTCCGGTGTCGTGCTCGCAGGTTATCGTGGCACAGTACGACTGAACACGAAGACGTCGTGTTCGTTGAAAAAGAGAAGTTGGCATAACTGCTGTGCCGCTTCTTCAAACCGTTTGTCGCTAATACGAGGCCGTCAAGCGCACACGACCCTCCCCACGCTGCCGCGTGTCCACTGTGACGGAGTTGAAAGGAAGCATAATGGGTTGACGTCGACAGACCCGGCTGACAAGGTCCGTTCAAAAACTGGCGCCGCGCGCTTCAGAGCTTGGTCACGACGAAGTTGGATCGCGTGTAGGGCCGAAGTCATCGATTGAAAGGGAGGGGTGAAAATGTATTGAAGCGTCCTCACTTGCATGGCGTTCAAATTGCGGCGATTCTGCTCAAAGAGTGAATGAAGCGTTTGTGAGCACCAAGCGTGTGGAAAAGTCAAGTTCATAAACGCTACGCCTCACTCTCATTCGAAGGTGGACTGAAGCGCTCAACTCAAGTGACGGGTCGTGTTGGCCGTGACAGTTTTTTTTATTACCATGCACAGAATACTAGTGTGATCTCTTACTAGGACGGTGAAGCTGCAGGGATGCACTTTCGAAGGAAGCCGCCCGAGGAGGGTCGACGAGCGTGAGTAAAAGGAAGCTCTGAAATACGGGTGCTCCGTCTTGCTTTGCACTGTAGCTTTAGTCATTAAGGCGCGTGTCAGAGCAGGCTTGGCCGCCGGAGTACATCTCAATTTATCGGTGTGTGCAAATGCTCCTTTCTGAAACGATCGACTAGTTATGCAGGAACACTATTTCTTCAGAGAACGCATAAGAAGTGGACTGCTCATGCATGACCACATAGACCTGATCCATGTTAGTTAAAGTTTCACAGATATACGTATATTCTAAAGCACCCCAGTGGAGCGTGAGGCTGCAATATTTTGATGGTAATTTGCCATTCAGTTACTCTTTCGTCACAAAGTGCAAAATCTTTCTTTTTGACTATATGCGTACGCTGTTCCACCATGTTCACGCTAAACTTTTTTGCAGCGAAGCTGTTAAGGGCTCAGTCCCCGATGATCGTGTCCGCGTGTAGAAAAAAAAACTCTCATTGGCCGTATGCTGTATGTGCGAGTGAAAGTGTGCGAGGGACGCGCGCTTTCACGGAGAGAGAACGCACGACGGAGAGCAAACGCGACTTCTTCCGTCGCGGGAAAATCCGTTGGGGGAAGGGAGGGAGGGAGGGGAGGCGACGTTTAGCTGCGGCACCAAATGTGTATCTTGCGACCGGGCGCAAGGGGAACTGACGACTCAATCACAGTCTGAGAAGATTTAACATAAAAGGCATGCACTGCCGGTGTTTTGTTTCATGAAATTTGTTTTGGGGTTGTCATTCTCAAAATTCTGGGGAGCTGCATAAATTTGGACATGTAGCAGCACCAGCAACGCGCAGAACTGTTGTCGACGGTGGCGGCGTTTTGCCCGCGTTCGCACCGAACGCGCACGGCGTTGGTGACGTGTTTGGGAAGCACGTGCCAACCTTTGCCGTACACACTGTGGCGGTGTACCGTAGGGACCATAAGATCATGGTCCCTGTGGTCACTAAATAAATGAAAACCACTGGATCATATATATTTCTCATTCTTTAATAGTTCAAATAACCAATTACACCATCACATCTTAATAGTCATAATTGGAAATACATAATTATCACCATAGTACAGCTTCGCTGATCTTCCATCTCCAGCCCAGTGGGCTGACAGATTTTTTTTTTTTTTTTCTGTACGCTTCCATACCGTCTCTCGAGCAGCTCCAATACACTACACTACACTCTCATACTTACCTGCGAGTCACTGGTGCTCGCCAAGGAAAGCGTAATGTTGTGACAAAATGTACGACAAAAGCGTAATGGCGCTGTTGTCTTCTGTTTATGTGCGCACTTAACCCTCTCGTGCTGAGTGCTACTTTCGCAATCAATTTGGGGCGTTTTACCACGCTTTGAGTTCACACCCATTCCAAGCAATTATCGCGCGGATTTTATGAAGAAACTGTAGACCTTAGAAGTTTAGGGCGATGGGACATAATCTGTTGTCTCACATTACGCCCCAAATATCTATCGCAAGCGCTGTTTCGCTCAGCGCTTTAGAATTGGGATATGTGTGTGTATGAACACACACACACATGCATGCGCGCGCACCCGTACGCATACACACATTGAAACACGCGTGAGCGCATCTTCTTCTTTCTGGGGTTTTACGTGCCAAAACCAGTTCTGATTATGAGGCACGCCGTAGTGGGGGACTCCGAATTAATTTTCGGAGTTTCTGCATTTCATCCCCATCGAAGTACGGCCGCCGCGGCTGGGGTTCGGTCCCGCGACTTCGTGCTCAGCAGCGCAACACGTTGCCAGTAAGCTACTACGGCGGGTCATAGATACCGCAATTAGATGCGTCAGCCAAATACGTAAAAACTGCATACTACAAAGTCGGGTTGAGTTTTGATGTTTTGCATGAAGATAAAAATAAGACAAATGAGGATGGGCTGCTGATGACGCTGATAGACGTACAGTCTTTTTTTTTATTTAGGTAACGAAGGATTCTTTCCCATTTCGGGGAGGGGATGAGGAGGAGGGGGTCTTATTTGAATGCTTAGTCCACGCGACATACCTGCAGAATGCCCAGTTCTTGTTCCAAAGAAAGTAATCATAAATCCTTGGCAAAAAAAAAAAGTAATGAGCCATTCCAGTCTGCGAAGGTGAATGCCCAGCGAAGCTGTTTAGCGCACGACACAGAGGTGACAAAGCATTTTGAACAAAGGTCCGAACAAATTTATTGTCCTTATTGGTGGTTATCGTGACAGTAGGTACGCACACGCATTCGCGTATCACCTCTGTTATTAAATCTTGCCGTCACGTAAGACAATGATTGGCTCATACCCCTTAAGCAATGCCTCATACCACTGTAAACGCGGCCTCCCCATTACGACGACAGAAGAGAAGTGAAATTGTGCGCTGGAATGATGAGCGGCAACGGAGCCAGCTGCGGAAGGAGACGACGACGACGAACGCGTGAGCAGGGGCACGAGCCCTTTCGCGTTGTTGCGCCGAGGGGCGCCAACGAGTCAGTTCGCAGGTTGTTCGCGGACGATGGATTTGCCCTAGCCATATACAGATTCGCTGTAATATAGAAATGTTTCTTTTTTTTTTGAAAAATAAATAACACGAAGCATCACAAAGCAAAGCGAGAAACCAGATCCAAATGTGATCTGGACGGGGCGATGCTGTGTATATACGAGCACAATTCACGCACAGCTATCCCAAAGTGTGTGACGGTATGCGCGTAGGTCCTAAACAACAGCCGCGTGCTGGCGCCCAGGGTGTGACGGAACGAACAGCAGAGCGCAAATTTCATCGTGGTGAGGCTATTTGCATTAGTCGTTCTTCAAGGAACCACATAATCAGCTGCCCGGGTAGCTCAGTCGGTAGAGCGTTAGGCTTTTAACCTAACGGTCCAGGGTTCGAGCCCCTGCTCGGGCGAGCATACTTTTTCGTTAGTTTTTTTTTTTTCAATTCGCCTAATGATTATTACAATGACGAAGCGGAGTATTGATTCCAATGTCAGTTAATGTTTTTGTTCACCTGGTGTCATCATGAGAATACGTTCCAAGTGGATCCGCCTTGCGAACTTCCCGACTAGAATTTGTCAATTGCAATATATCTCATAAGGCAATCACCTAAAAACCTAATGATTATTACAATGACGAAGCGGAGTATCGATTCCAATGTCAGTTAATGCTTTTGTTCACCTGGTGTCATCATGAAAATACGTTCCAAGTGGATCCGCCTTGCGAACTTCCCGAGTATAATTTGTCAATTGCAATATATCTCATAAGGCAATTAGCTAAAAACCTAATTAGTGAATATTTCTTAACTAGTTGATTATGCATTTTAATTTCTTGTGCAAGTAATGTCCGCCTCTTCGATAGACCAGCTCATGGACTAGAATTGTGCTATCTGCACCAGGAATTTTTTTTAATTTGAATGTGTTCGCTGAAATATCTGGTATACTTCCAAGCGGTATATTTCAACCAGGTGAGACACGATGGTCCAGGTGAGCCAAACGAGTTGGCTCATTAGGCGGAAAATCTGGCGTTGGCGTCACCACGATGGTCCATGAGTGGTTAGACCATAGTTAAGTGAGCCTAGTGATCTTCGGTGGTCGCAATGCTTTTGCCTTCATCCACGTAGGGATAACTAAGTGCCCCTAGAATTTTTTTTTTGTTCTGGTTAGCCTCCTTGCCTTTACCCTTTCTTCTGTGTCTCTCTCTCTCATATTGCTCATGGCGTGGTGATTTCATATTGTCTTATAAGGCGGGAGAAGCGGGGTCTTGTCAGAGGTGTCGCAAGGTCCGATGAAGAGTTGGGCATAGAAGTAGCGCATGAAAAGGACAAACTAGAGGGACGCTGGTGGTAGTCAGAAGAAAAGCGTGCCGGAGATGTCCAGCGGCTGCAGCAGTGGCGAGTGATATGCCCGATGCGTCGGCAGTTAAGACATATCGGCTTGTCGCCCATGGCACGTCATTCGGACGGATTGCGCTGTCTATAAGACTAGTAAGAGGAGCGAGGTTGGAACGTGGGTGGAGTAAGAGGTTTCGAGTGCACAGGACAAACGGAGTGAAGGCCGACTTTGGACAGTTCTTGACGGACGATGGCCTGGACCAAGCAGATCGTCGCCGGAGAAGGATCAGATGACGGGAATGAAGTGGCCACCGGTTGTGCTGCTTCGACCTCACGACGAAGGATGTTGGTTAAGTTGTCACATCGTGAGGACTGGCCGGAAGAGGTTGTCACAAGATGATGTAGCAGCTGTGCTAGGAAGGTGCGTGATATGTTGGGATACCCGGCGGCTTTTAGCATGCTCGAGACGACGGTATTCCTTGAGTATCGTATCGATGCTGGTGACGTTGTTAAACGCCAGGAGATTAAAGGCGTCGTCAACAATGCCTCTGAGGACGGGACCAACCTTCTCGTCCTCCAACAGGTTCGGATCGGCCTTGCTACAAAGGCCCAAGACGTCGAGAATATACGACACGTAGGACTCGGCCGACGTCTGTACGCGTGTGGCAAGGGCCTTCTTTGCATTGAGTTGGCGACCAAAATTACTACCAAAAAGGTCGCGGAGCTTCTCTTTGAAGAGATTCCAGCTCGTGATCTCCTCTTCGTGAGTCTGTAACCACGCCCGTGGAGTGCCGTCCAGGTAGAAAAGAACGTTATAATAGTCGGATCACACCTACCACTGGTGCTGACACATTCGTACAAGTGGAGCCAGTCCCAACTTCAGGACTGCCGACTCCGGTGAAAACGCCACGATCCCGGGGGAAAAGGTAACGTAAGTCATGGCTTCGGATGTAAAGGCTTGCGTAGACGAAGTGCCGCCAGCAGGAGCCGAATTTGCATTGGCGGCGTTGTGACCACTGCGAAGCTCCATGGCTGGTACATGAAATGTCCACCTCCACCAAATAATGTTACGTGTAGCTGATGCCGAAGGCTATTTAAAATTTATTTTCGTGGAAGCCAACGGGGGCCAAGATGGCGGCGCTATATCAAGCGGGAACACGTCGTCTTCCTCCTCTTCAGTGCAGCCACACTGTGGCAGCTGTTCGGTATCAATATGTACGAAGTGGCGCCCCTGAGGCCAGCCTATACTGGAGTACGTTATAAAGTTAAATCTACAGCCAGGGTGCAGCGTACTAGAAGAGGGTAGTTGATTCAGGGAGGGCCCGTGGCTGAGGCTCCTTTTATTGACGTCACCAGGTGGTGCCACTTCAGCATGGGCTGTAAACTTGAAGTCCTTGGGTTCAGGGATAGCACGGGCAAAGTAAACATGTCCGCTGTAGAGATTAGTAAGAGGCGGTTGGAGGTTTGGTGGCAGAAAAGTAGGGAGACCACAAACAACGGAGACGTACAAAAACAGAGCTCCCAGTAATGGTTCAAATAGGTTGATGCCTGGAATTCTTTGTATTGGTGTGTTTCTCAAAAATAAAGGTAGGACATTAGGCAAAATAATAACAAGAGCTTGATGGCGCAACCCACCACCCCATTTCAAAGGGGACGCTCATCGCATCCATCCATCCATCCATCCATCCATCCATCCATCTATACTATGGAAGCCGCTGTGTTTACGCCGACACGCTCTGCAACGACGGCTCGTGGCGCCGGTTGCGCTTGTGAATGTTTGTAGCTTTATTTTTATTTATTTTTATTCAAGGTCCTCGCATGCTCCGAGGTGGAGTAATGCGTGAGGGGGTCTAAGAAAGGCTAAACATAATGAAAAGGAGAGGGCCGGAGCCAACTCGTTACATAAAGTGTGGCAGTACATGAAAGCAAGTGTTATACAATAGATAGCCGTAGAAGTCAGTTGCTGCGTATACATGGTTAGGCTGCAGAAAATCAACAACTGTGGAAATGCACACGCAATTCTTACAATTACGTGTCACACATGAAAAAATTATCAATGAGAACCTACTCCTTCGTATGCAGAGATCACTGAAACAATACGTGGACATTCTGTAAAGAGAATGGCTACTTAATCTTTAAAAGTCACAGGATCAACACTACATTGGAGATAGCAAAGGTAATCAATAACAAATGATTATTTACCTAATTACAAAATTATTTAGGTAATATGAGTAATCCAAACCAACAGCACACATAGGTAGAATTGTTTGGTTGATTAATTAAATAATTACAGGACATTAGAGAGAAATTAATAAATAACTAATAATTAATTTATTCGAAATTCATAAACTATTTAGTTATTTATTTTGTAGCATCCGGCATCTACTTATGTCTCCGCCAATTTTGCGCCACTACGACCCGACAGCTCCTACTGAGGTGCCCACAAATGCCAGCGGCGTCGGCCTCGGCGCTGTTCTTGCCCAACGCAAGCAAGGGTTTCCTGAATATGTCGTCGCTTATGCAAGTCGCACTCTCAGCTTACGAAAGCTGAGACAAATTACACTGTGACAGAAAAAGAATGCTTGGCCATCATCTGGGGTCTGACTAAGTTCCGGCCTTATTTATATGGTCGTCCATTTGACGTAGTCACGGACCACCATGCACTATGTTGGCTGTCGTCCTTGAAGGACCCCTCGGGCCATCTTGCTCGATGGGCACAATTCACATGCAGGACTACGATGTCCGGGTGCTGTACAGCAACGGACGCCAGCATTCTGACGCCGACGCCCTCTCGCGCCCTCCCTTGCCTGACAATGCCTGCTCATTATTATCCGAGATTATTGTTACTTCGCTCGACCTTAACACCATCGTTTCTGAGCAACGCAAGGACCATTGGATTGCCTCCCTTATAGACTTACTTTCTAGTTCGTCGGCACAACCAAGCACTCGTACGTTGCGTCGCCAAGCACGTCATTTTGCCATTCGCGACAACCTGCTTCACCGACGCAATTATTACCCCGACGGGCGCCAGTGGTTGTTAGTGGCACCCCACAGTCTTCGTTCCGAAGTATGCGTAGCTTTCCATGCTTATCCACAGTGTGCGCACTCCGGAGTTTTCAAGACTTAACAGCGCCTTCAACAGCGGTATTACTGGCGCGGGGATGTACAGCTACGTTCACAAGTTTGTTCGCTCTTGTCCCGGTTGCCAGCGCGGGAACTCTTCAACCCGCCATTCGCCCGCCGGTCTGCAACCTTTACCTTGCCCTACCCGGCCGTCTGGGCGCGTCGGCATCACTTTGTATGGGCCCCTTCCCCTGACGTCGGCTGGAAATCGACGGTCACAATGACCGTCGACCACCTGACGCGTTACGCCGAAACAGCCGCCCTACCGGCAGCTACAGCGCGCGATGTTGCCTCCTTCCTGTTTCAACGATTCATCCTGCGACATGGGCCACCCCAGGAATTGCTCAGTGATCGTGGGCGTGTCTTATTTTCCAAAGTAGTTGAAGCCATTCTCAAGGAGTGCCACGTTGTTCATCGCACAACTGCGGCGTACCACCCCCAAACGAACGCTTCAACCGTACGCCGTACCGAACCGTACAGAACGCTCCAACCGTCCGCTCGGGGACATGCTTGCTATGTACGTCGCCTCCGACCACACTAATTGGGACGCTATTCTGCCCTTTGTGACTTACGCGTATAACACTGCCACTCAGAGCACCACTGGCTTCTCACCTTTTTTCTTACTGTATGGGCGGCACCAGTCGCACACCATCGACACAATTCTACCACACTGGCCGGATGCATCTGAATGTGCGCCCATTTCTGACACTGCAAGACATGCTGAAGAGTGCCGCGATCTCGCACGGGTCTTTACATCCAATGACCAAGAGCGTCAGAAGAGCACACAGGGAGACACCACTTCTGCACCCACCTTCCTTCCTGGAGCGCTTGTGTGGCTCTCGATTCCTTCCGCTACACCTGGTCTCTAATCCAAACTAGTGACCAAGTATGAAGGCCCCTACCGTATTGTCGAACGCACATCTCCCGTCAACTACGTGATCGAACCAGTTGAACCTTCTGCGGACATGCGCCGTCGTGGACGCGACACTTTCAACGTCGAGCGCCTCAAGACCTGCTATGACCCTGTCATAGTGACCAGCTGTTAGGTCGCCCGACGGCTCCCTATTCGTTCCCAGGGGTGACTGTAGCGAAGAATGCGAACGCCATAGCGGGCCACGCTCTCCAGCCCTTTCCTCGAGAAACGCCGCTCGTGCTGAGAGCTCGGACCGTCAAACAACGGACGGCCCAAACGGCTGGTGTCTTATAAACGCCTTTACAATTTAATTAAGTAATAATAATAAGTTTCAGTTACATGAGTTATTTCAAAGTTGGGTTAAAGTAATTCAATACATTACATTGCATTCAGATCTTTATATTGCGGCGACAGTCACAATGTATAATTCAAACTGCAACACCTCGGGTGATAGCAGGCCTTTATTTTAAACGAACGCGTCGTTTGAACTACACAAACTTCAAAAATATCACTAACTGCAGAAAGTTCGACGCACATGCTAGCGGCGCACAACCAGCACAACTGGCAACAGCAGGAATGAGCGACGGGAAACCGTACGCGACGGATGTTGGCGGCGGCGCTGCTGTCGCATGGGCTGGCATCCGAGTACCGGACCTTTCCACATTTTTCGCCTCACGGCAATGCATGGCACTGTGCGCACCTAGCTGTACCCACTACCCCCTTCTAGTACACTGTAGCCAGGGCTGTTTCTTCCTGTAGGCGAAACAGGCCGCCACAATGGGTGGCTCTTGGGAAGGGGCGCAACGCTGCTCATCGCCTGTCACCGCGCTTCATCAGTATACCTTTCACGAGCTGGATAGGTAGGTAAGTGTTGCGACGCTTGCGTCCTCACCATCTCTGGTCTGCGTGACATTCGCACTGCACAACGGCGTGATTACTGTTTCCGTGTTCTCATCGATCGTCTCCATTCAGGACATTCGGAGTCCACGCTGCACATGTTCGTATACTCCGCGACGACGTACTCTATACCGTCGCAGCTTACGCCCCGAAGGACCGGAATTTTTACTCGTTGTCCCACGCCATCTCCGGACATCTGTGCTTGAGTAGTTGCATGACGCACCTACTGCAGGCCACCTCGGTGTTTCTCGTACTTACGACCGCCTACGGCGCCGCTTCTACTGACCAGGCCTGTACCGCTCTGTGCGCCGATACGTTGCAGCCTGTGCGCTCTGTCAGCGCCGCAAAAAAAACCTGCTGAGCTGCCCGCTGGAGGCCTTCACACCATCGATGTGCCCTCAGAACCTTTCTTTCGCGTCAGTCTCGATCTTCTCGGCCCTTTTCCGACGTCAACATCTGGCAATAAGTGGGTCGTTGTCGCGAATGACTACGCGACCCGGTACGCGATAACACGAGCTTTGCCCACAAGCTGTGCAACTGAGGTGGTGAATTTCCTTTTAGATGACGTCATCCTCCATCACGGCGCACCCTGGCAGCTCATTAGTGATCGCGGCCGCACCTTCTTGTCCCACTCCATTGAAGGCTTACTTCGTTCCTGTTCTGCCGAGCACAAGCCTTCCACCGCCTGCCACCCGTAATCTCACAGAGCCGCTGAATTGCACGTTGACAGAAATACTGTCTATGTACGTTTCTGACAACCTCAATGATTGAGACAGCATATGTTACCCTTTGTGACCTTCGCCTATAATTCGTCCCGTCACGAGACCACATACTGGCTTTTCACCATTTTACCTTCTGTTCGGCTGCCACCCTACTCTGCCCTTTTACACATTACTTCTTCCTCGACGCACACTCCCACTGAATATGCTCAAGACGTCTTCGGCCGGGCTCACACGGCGCGCCAGATTGACAGCTCCCGGCTCACTGAGTCTCAAGCCGCGCAGAAGATTCGGTACGACAGCCGACATCAGTACGTTCGATTTCTCCTGGCTCCGTTGTCCTCCTATGGACACCATGTCGCCGCATAGGGTTGTCTGAAAAGCTGATGCCGTGCTACACAGGGCCCTCTCTACACGATATTGGGTCAGCTTGGCGATGTCAACTACGAGATCGCCCCGCTAGACTCGCCTGTCCCCCACTGACGTTGTGCATGTGTCTCGGCTGCAGCCTTACTTTGCCGCGAGTTCACGTCCCTCATAGTTAGCGCCGAGACATCTTTACAGGCGGGGGTTATGTTACGGCGCAACCGAGTGTGTCGCCAGTCAGAAAAAGACGATTTTGACACGTGGAGGCGGAATGGGTCTCGACAGCCATCTGGTTTATGTGTCGTTGCCACTCTTGTATATATTGTAAATACATATTTATCTGTGACTTCCGCATCGTAACAATATGGACACTCCAAGCGCATTTATGCCGTCGGCGTCGCCGTGAGGTTCCGTATAAAGTCCAAGGGCGATAAAATCGTCGCAGCGCGCCGTATGCTGTATGTGCGAGTGAAAGCGTGCGAGGGTGAGCAGGCGATCGCGGCTCAATCTCGCGCAAGCAAGGAAGGAAGCGGGGAAGAAGCGCGCCGTCTTCCTTTGCGCGCAAGGCTCGGGGGGAGGATAGAGAGGGGGGGGAGGCACGTTCTACTACGGGCGGCCCGCGCGGCCGCGCGCCCGCCCGGGCCGCCGTATCTTGAAAGCCATCTGCGACGGGGACAGAATACGCCCTGCGCTGCTCTCGCGGCTGAGTTCGCGTTGATGCGAGGCGCCCCACGAAGGTCAATTCGCTCGCTGCTGGTACCGCGTTTCTTCCTACCAGCGTTTCGACAGCCAGTTTCCGCGGTCATCGAGTGAGATGTGTTCATGTTTGCTTGTGCGCGCGTGACACAATGCTTGTCAATTTAGTAAGTATGCCTATGTTAACAAGTTTATACAGCCGATAAAACCACTATCCTTACTTTGTATAGCTGCCCACTGGTATCCAGTATGGTTGGTATCTCGGCGTAAATATTTCTGAATGTATATACGAAGCTGATTTGTGTGAAGAATGCAATTACCAGCACACGCGCTTATAAAACCCCTGTATGCTGACCGATAAGGTAGTGCCAGTGAGTGCACCCTTCTTCTGCATAATAAAAAATAATTCTACATAAAATATGAACACATAGTGTCGGCTCATGTGTATCTCTAAAGCGCATTGACCTTTTTAAGGAATGGGGTATTATATTCAACAGTGAAGGAGGACAAAAATAATATGCGCGTCTTCGAAGCAGTAGTTTTGTGTGTACAGCAAATAGTCACAGTTAAAACCAAAGAAATAACAGAAATGTTATATTTTTAGAACAGGAAATTTCTCTCAAAAGGGAGCTATAAAGATTCACTGATTTATGAAAGGTATTTGTTTCGTGCTCTTGGTTTCCAAGAGAAGGGAAGCGCAGTCGAGGACGGCAGAAAACCAGGTGCGAGTGAGGAAGTTAGGAAATTTGCAGGCGCAAGTTGGAATCAGCTATATCGCTAGACAGGGTAATTGGAGATCGCCGGGAGAGGCCTTCGTACTGCAGTGGACATAAATATAGGCTGATTGTGATGATGATTTGTTTCGTTTAGGGTGAAAAAAAAAATAAAGTGAAAATCTTTCCAACATGTGATATAAAGAGCTTGCGAGTATACAGTGAGTCAACTGAGTTTTGCGGAAACCCGCAATCCGAAAACAATTCCATTACAGGAATATTTAGCGGCGACCTGACCACAACACAAAGCGGCTAAGAGTTGTATTCACAGCTATTAGAGGACCGGCGCAAATTTAAACACACACACACACACACACACACATATATATATATATATATATATATATATATATATATATATATATATATATATATATATATACGTCTGGGCAAGGTGATAATTTAGGGCTTGATTCAGCGATTAGGATGGACGTTTCCTCATCTATGAAGCGTCCACTTCAAGGAAATCATGTGGATATTCTTTGCAACATTATCCTTAGATAATATACACTTTAAATTTTCTTTTCAAACATGTGGACTCATTAGCGCAATTAGTATTTCTGTCTTTGGATTACGGCAGAAAGTTACGATAGTTCCTAAAGTGGCTATAAAGATAGTAGCGGTAAAAAGAGTATTTCTTGTGGAATCTCAACATCATAAATCTTATATATATATATATATATATATATATATATATATATATATGTGTGTGTGTGTGTGTGTGTGTGTGTGTGTGTGTGTGTGTGTGTGTGTGTGTGTGTGTGTGTGTGTGTGTGTGTGTGTGTGTGTGTGTGTGTGTGTGTGTGTGTGTGTGTGTGTGTGTGTGTGTGTGTGTGTGTGTGTGTGTTTGTGGTGGATGCTTTCTTCCCTATTCGTCCCTGCAGTGCGGCGGACATTAGATGGGATCAGAGCCACCGCCCTCCAATTGCTAGAGCAATTGACGTGATTTTAAAAAACGCCATCCGCTGTTCAGATCTCAGTGGACAAAGTTCGCCTTTTTTCGCTCCGATTCTGAAACAGGGAGCAATAGCCCGCCGTGGTGGTTTGTTGGTCTAGGCGTCGCGCTGCTAAGTACGAGATCGCGGGACCACGGCGGCCGCATTTCGATGAGAACGAAATACAAGAACACGCGTGCATTGGGAGCACGTAAAGGAACCCCAGGTGGTAAAGATCAATCCGGAGTGCCCCACTACGGCGTGCCTCATAATCAGATCATGGGTTTTGGCACGTAAAACCCAAAAATTTAATTTTCAACAGCGCCCGAAATGGTGCCCACGCTGTTTTCGATGCTGCCGTGACGATAACATGTCGCTGCATTGACCTGCTGAGGTATCCAATCCTCATCGCGTGCTTGTACCGTAAGCGACGGAAGAGCCGCCGACACATGAGCTTCGCGTGATAAGAGACGGCGGTGAACCTATTCAAATGAACAAACCAAACGAGGTGTGACGAATTACGTGGACAGTCCTTCGTGCGCTTTTCGTGCGCCCATGGAGTATAGTTTCAGAATCGAAGCGAGAAAATGTGAATTTTTGGCGACGAGCATCTTACCAACGGACGAGGCTTTGAAAACCGTACGGTTTTTGCCTACGAAGGCGCCATCCTGTACCGCTGCCATTACAACATGACTGCTAAAACAGTAAATTAAGCAACCTTAGTTAATTTGCTGGTGGACGGACAGCAGGGCTGCTCGAACATTTAGTATCCGCTGCGCTTAAGGGACGAATAGTAAAGAAAGTATCCTCGCATCAATTAACTTTTTTTTGTACTTTCTTTCCATGAACATAGATCATCCGGTACATGTGTAATGCTTTTTTTTTTTCATGCGCATTCCTATAAACCGCAACTTCCATGGTAGGGCGGAGGGGGTGCGAAACGGGGGCTGGGTGATGGACTTCGATGGGAGTGGGGTGCTACAAGCCCAAACCCGCGCCTATAGACCCCGTTCGTCTAGGTGAGAAAACGAAGCAACTCACAAAAACGATTTCATTTAGAATCTTGGTGTTCCCCTTGTTAGGGAGCAATTGAAATTCAAAGCAATAAACCGCTCCCTGTAGGAAAAAAATGAGCCTATATCGGAGTTTTAACAGGGCAAAAGCGCTAAAATCAATTCATCCTTTATTTTTTACTCAGTTAGATATGAGTAGAAAAGAGACAGACCATCAGTTTAATCCAGCCGCTACCCGAGGATGTGCTAACCAACGTGACCTAATTTTTACTCTTCCCTCAAGCTCTAAATTTTGTCCTACTGTGAAGGAGATATGTTTTGTTAGTTTCTTTGCTATTTTGGCTTACCAGTTCTTTCTAGCGTCCCCCGGGGCACCCCTGTAAATTTTGGCAGACTGTTATTGTATTATGCGTGAACAAATGATCTCAATCTCGAAAGGCGAAAGCACTGACTACAATGGCGAGGTTTGGCGTTGCGATTGAACTCCTATGGCGGTGTTCTAACTATACGGGGGTCCGACTATTGCCCGGACGCGACAGACAATTTCTGGCGCCATAAAACGTTTTAACGCGTCGTGTATGGTCTGTAATGACGCGGTAAAGACGCCACTACTCTGCCCGTAAAATCCAAGCCAGTAAAATAACATCACTTTCAGGTTTTAGCGCTGATATTGTTTTGCACTTCTATATTTAACTGTCTGAGAAGATATAAGATATAAGCCATGGGCTGGGAATGTTATATTTCACGACATTTGTTTGCAGGCTGCCATCCTCAAAATATTGAGGAATAATTTAGTCAAGGACATAAGACTTGGTTTGAGCAACTTTGGAGGGTTGAATAGTATAGCAATCTACCGTGCATACACGGTACGCATAAACATATAGCAAAGATATACATAAATATATGCGGCGCTCTAAGGCAACGACGACTATGACGACAACGGCAACCATTTGCCTAGAGGTTCCATATAATTGCTATTGCAGTAAAAAAAGGAGCTGCTTACCGGGCCAGGGATTACCACACAATGCATATCGCGACTCCAGCAATTAATGCGACACCAAGCGGCGAGCGCAGGAAACCTCGCACGGAGGTCGGAGCGTCGGCGCACACGTCCGTAACCTTCGTACTGCGATCGGGTGCGCTTCTAGAACAAAACTCCGCAAGGCCGTGGAATGTTGCTACGTTTTGCAGTTTTGCGGCGCCGAAGAGCCACATGGATTGCGAATCTTATCATAAGCTGCGACAATGGCAATAGTTGTGTTCTCAACAGCTTGGTCGAGAAAGTTCTCTTTTTTTTCAGGCGAGGGTCGGTTTGTTGATTGTGTGAAGAGAACGCGACCCTGTTGCTTTCTACTTCGTTAGCAATAACGCGCAGCAGTGAACTTCATTAAGTTTGCGCTGAGGTTGTTACTGCCATCGTGATAACGTTCAGCGTATGCGCACTGCAACATGTAGTTTCATGTGATAGCCGGTGTGGTAATACTTTTTATGATGCGAATGTCGCCACGGTACTCAATCTTTCCTTAAATAAAGCTGTTATATCGGATACATGCGGCGCACAACGCGGAACTACCGCGTATGGTACATCAGCGAAAATCGGTACATCGGAGTTTCAGGTGCTCCCGGGTACCGTCGGTAAATCGTTCTATGTAAGCACAACATGGACTCGCCAGCATGCCAAATAACTATTGGGTGGCATAGCGGTACGCGTTCCTTGCGGCCTGGACAAGCTACCCGTATAATTAGTGAAAATTAGTAGGCGCTCATTTTAAAATGCGTAATCATCAAACAATTCCATCTCATATCAGTGTCTGAAGGAAAGTGGCAGTTCAGAGGCGAACACAGTTTTGGCCACTTAAAATGCAGGATACGTCATTTATAGAATAACATAGAAAATTAGTTAGATTCATGCAGTAGGTGAGTTAACATTAATTAACACTGAAACACATTTTTTTTTCTTAATTAGTTCACACAGCAGCCCTAAGCGACATATTCGAAAACAGCGGGGAGTAATCAGTCATGGTCAGGCCACGCACCACAAGCCATACCTGCACATATGGTGTGCAAATGTGTAGTTTTGTAGTAAGCATATCCAGTTTCTTATTTATCGCTTCTGTTCTTACGAGAGAAACAATGGCCAACTACTGTAAGCGAAGCCGCAGTCGCGTATACGTTTGCGCAAATCTTGTATATAAATAGATAACAGGAACGCGAAAGTAGCGGGGGAAAGTTCGCCACAGATTCGTAGCGTTCGTAGTGCATGCTCGCGTTAAAGTGCAAAGCTAGATTTTAGGTTCGCTTGCTCTCTGGACTGAAAAGAGCGTGCAGAGTTTGCGCCTTCGCCGAACGAAAATGTGTTGAGGCAACAACAATGAAAAAGCGCGAGCTGGCTGCGCATTTAGTATGCGCGTGCACAGTGGCAACAGCTGATCGAGCAAGTCGGTGCGCTGCTGCCGACCATGTTAAACGTGCCAAATGAGCAGGTAGTAAATTTTCAGCAATTCTGGCGAGGTCAGCGTGACGTATCCGACCTTCGCCGGCCGCTGTTCTCGCACGCCGGACTACCTATCCGCGCCTTAACAGTGAATAAAAGCAACACAAGCGGTGCTTGTACTGTTCCGACAATGCAGCAGTGCACGAGTACTTCGGTTCCATGACCAATGGGTTCAAGAATACATCGGTGATTTTCATTCAGAATCTCGTGCGTGTCCACTGTCACGCCAGAGGTTTGCAGACACCGTGCGACCACTTCAGCCTCATTACCCCCTGTGCCTCTCTTAGACGGCTAAAAGATGTGATTGGCGTTCAGCTACCCGCTGTCCTTCGACAAAACAGCGCAAACCGGCATCACACTGCACGAAAATCATTAAACACGGTGGTTTGCGGGGGTCGCGGAGACCTCCGTGCATCCACCATGTTGCACAGTGTAGCCAGACGCGGCCAGATTTCACAAGCGCCCCCTGCAGTTCACTTGCGTAGCTAATACGCACTTGGGGCGAGGACTTACGGAGTCGCCATCTGTCGGAAGCACCTCGCTTGCGTAGTATGAGGGATAACGCGGCGCGCTCCTTTATAGGTAAGGCTGTCGGCGCTCAATAAAAACACCACGCGGAGCCCTCCTGCCATTTCTGTAAGTATACTCTCGAAACGAAGCAAGTATTTACTGTCAAAATAATAATCTTGAGCAAACAGCGCCTGTAAATCATTCTGTGTTCTCTATCTCTTTACCGAATACATACATTGAACGCCCATTGCGCGCGGTCGCCGCGATTGAGACCCCCGAACCGGTTGCTTACGGAAAAATAGGCAATCGCTGAGAGCAAACTATGTGAAATATGTTCTTATAATGGGCTCTACGGCCAAATGGAGCATAACAGAACGAAACCTCAATGCAACGATCGCACGGGTTCGCAGCGACCGATGCGCGTCTGCATGCTTGTCCGCGCACAATGTTATGCTTTCGCTACGAGCGCGTTTTCCCACCGTGCCGTGAGCTTTAGGCCGGAGCATATATGAACATTTGACAGTACACAAGCAACCATTGTTGCGTGGACGCTATCAGAGGGTTCAAAAATAATTTCGTTATAACTAGGGACTTCGACGCCTACGGCGACTTGTGATGCGGCCGTCGCGACGATTCAATCTTTTTTTTTTTATTGCGATAGCAATTATATGGACACTCCAAAGCAGATTTCTGCCGTCGCCGTCGCCGTCGCCGTGAGGTTCCGTATGACGTCAATGGAGATGAAATCGTCGCCGCGCGCCGCCGAACGCTGTATGTGCGAGTGAAAGGGCGCGAGGGACGCGCGCTTTCAAGGGGAGTGAACGCACGGCGAAGAACAAACGCGCGTTCTGCGCCGTGCTCTCTTAAGGGCTGCAGAAGTAGGCGTCTCTTTCCTCCTTTACAATCACCATATATGTAGAGCAAACGCGCCTTCTTCTGACGCACGAAAGGCCGTGGGGGGGGGGGGGGAGGGGAGGGAAGGGAGGAGACGGTTAGCTGCGGATCAAGTGCCTATTTATATCAGAGGCTCCGGCAACAGTCACCAACGCCGCACGCATTTTGTGCGAACGTGGGCAAAACGCCGACGGCGTCGACAACAGTTCTGCGTGTTGCCGGTGCTGCTGCATGTCCAAGTTATACAGCTGATAAAGCTACTATCATTACTCCGTATAGCTCTCTACAAAATTTGCTATCGCAATTGATGCTTCGCCTTTCAGGTGAAACTGCGACAACTTTTTTTCTTTCTAAATTCTTGGACGCTTCAATATCATTATTCTCAAGTTGCGGCGCACTGATATGTTTATCGGTCTTCTGACCGAGCAATTTACGGCTGATTCTTTTTCCAAATCCAGTACATTCATTGTTTGATGCTAACAGAAACAATGAACACATGACATGCCTTTTTTTAATGTGCTTCTTACCGTTCCCTTTCCATTCCAGTGAACTTGCCAGTATCTAGCATCAACAAGTTCCCTATGGGGCTCCTGCTTTGCCCAGGGGGCGCTGCGAAAATGGTGCTAAAGAGCGCCCTCTGTCCTGAACTGGGTAGTGCCAAGCTCGGTCGTCTGCTTCGGAAAGCACGTTTACAACATGGCCCGCCACTTTCGGTTGTGTTGTACAACGGACTGCAGCGAATATCGGCCGCCGAATATTTTTCAGAGGTGGCACGCTGCGTAAGGCAAGAATTATGCAACGCCGAATACGTGTACGCCGTTCAAGAAATAAGCGGCGAAGTTTTAGCGCGGTGTCAATCGCAAGTGAAGCGAGTCGCGTACGAAGTTGAACTTCAGGTAAGGTAACTTCAGCTCAGGCGCATAACGCGAGGAAATGCTTTCTATAAGTGAATTCACAGCAGCAATAAGCACGCATCATGTGTACGGAATTGTTCGAGTGCACAACGGTACGCGCCGCGACGGCAGTGGTCTTTCAGCATGCCGCGATGTACGAACTGCTCGAGCGCACGATGGTATACGCGCCGCGACGGCAGCGGTCATTCAGCGTGCCGCGAAACGGCGAGCTTCCTGCAATCTTTGTTGACTGCATGCTGCTAGACAAATAGTTATGCCTGCGCTGTAGTAGCGGCCATCTGTCCCTTTAGCAACTGATAAATAACTGATGCAATGCATATGAGCTCGCAGTAACGTACGTGCGAATCGCGCGCTGCGCCAGCTCGTGTGCTGCTCCCTTGATGTAGCTCTTAGAACACAACAAGCCAAAGCAACGGGTGATGGCATGTCACCGGCTGTAGTAGCGCCCTAGGCGGCGGATTCTACGTTCATGCTTCTTAAGAATGATTAAAGGAGAGGAAAAGCCTTGAATGTATGTAATTGTAACGGCATTTGCAACAACTTCCTGAAGAAATTATTGCGGGAAAGGCTCGCGAGCCGGTGGCCTTGCGCACCCATGACCGTCTTGATATTTTGCTGTAGGGTTCCCTTTTGCTTCTTACTTAATAAAGCCCTTCGGTTTTCCTTCTTTTCTGTATTGCTTCCTTCCTTCCATCCTTCATTCCTTTCCAATGCGGTGGTTTAAAGCAGCGTACTAACTCTCATGTCGCTAAAGTTTACGCTTATGTGACATTCGAATTTGTACGCTGAAACCGCAATTGCCGACGGACGCCTTAATAGGTTCTTTGGTTTCAGTCTTTACTTGCCACTGAGAGCTTTCGGCATTTTTGTAAGATTACACGTTATATTCTTCCACACAAACGTATGCAATCGTAACTTTGATGAAATAAACTGCCACAGGAGAACTGGCGACTCAATCACCCACGCGAAAGGAGGAAAGCGGCAAGGCAGCGCGGCAGGCAGTAGGGAGGGGGGGCGGCTTCCACTCTGCCAACAACTGCGCTTGTACTTTGCGCCGGTGCGGGCTGTCACGCGCACCGTATCTTGAAAGCGATCTCCACACGGCTCTGACCTTTGTAAGCGCTGTGCTTTCGCCGCTCACTTTCCGTTGAAGCGATAGACTGCACGAACCTTCGCTCGCTGTGGTGGCCGCGCTTGTTCGCGCCAGCGTTTGACAGTGGTTGTCTGCGGTAAGCCAGTGTGATCTATTCATGTTTGCTTGAGCACGCTAACACCACGCTTGTTAATTCAGTTACTAAGCGAATGTGTCCAAGTTATGTAGCCGATAAAACTACTATCCCTACTCCGTATCCCCTCTACTAATTTGCTATCGCAACTGTCTCCTTTCGGGCGAAACTGGGACATTTGTTGACTGCATGCCGCTAGACAAGTAGTTATGCCTGCGCTATAGTAGCGGTCATCTGTCCCTTTAGCAACTGTAAATAACTGGCTGGAGTAGAGGTAGAACACCCGACTTCAAATCTGAAGGTCGTAAGTTCGAATCTGCTCCATTCCACTTTCAGGCATGGAGTGGTGCCTGACACCGGCAAAGAAAAAAAATACATATTGCCGAGAGCTAGTGGGGCTATACTAGTTCAGGTGCAACCAAACTAGGCAGGCCCACTAAGCTCATCAAAGTCACTCCCTCACCAGAACAGGAATTGGCCTCCCTGGTGCAGTATTCGGCCACTACCTCCCTGATGACTCCGACAATTAACCCATGGCCCTCAGTCCCCAGTGGCTGCGGAGCACCTGACCAAGGCGGCGGTCAGACCTGCGACGTGGCAGAGGGTGCTAAGAATCTCTGGGTCCGGACAGGCCGCCAATTGAAACTGAACCTGGCAACGTTCAACACGCGCATCCTCTCTAGTGAAGCTAGCTTAGCAGGACTATTTGAGGAATTATCAGGCATTGCCTGGGATAATATTGGCCTTAGTGAGGTTAGAACAACTGGTGAGGCTTACACAGTGCTGACTAACGGCCACGTCTCTGCTACAGAGGTCTTCCAGATAAGAGAGAATCCGGGGTAGGATTTCTAGTCCATAGGAACATAGCGGGCAACATTGATGAATTTTACAGCATTAGTGAGAGGGTAGCAGTCGTCATAATAAAGCTGAATAGGAGGTACAAATGAAGGTAGTGCAAGTCCTACGCCCCAACTTCCAGTCACGATGATGAGAAATAGAAACAGTTTTATGAGATGGGAATTAGCAATGAGAAAGGTGCAAACTAGTATCCTGTAGTCATGGGCGACCTCAATGCAAAGTGGGCAAAAGCAGGTTGGCGAGCAAGCAATTGGAAACTACGGCATCGATTCTAGGAATGCAAGAGGAGAGATGGTAGTGGAATTCGCGGAAAAGGAATAGGCTCGAATAATGAATACATTGCTTCAGGAAGGCACCCAACAGGAAGTGGACTGGAAAAGCCCTAATGGAGAAAAGGAATGAAATAGATTTCATACTCTCTGCCTGATCCAAGCATAGTGCAGAATGTAGAAGTGTTAGGTAAGGTGAAGTGCGTGACCATAGGTTAGTGAGGTCTAGGATTTCTCTCAATTGAATGAGAGAAAGAGTGAAATTAGTCAAGAGGAAAACAGCCAACCTAGACGCAGTAAGGGTGAAAGCAGGACCAATTCAGGCTGGTGCTCGCAAACAAAATATGCAGCTTTAGCACAGAAGATAGATGAATAACATAGAGCAATGTAATGAAACCGTAACTAGGCTGATCTCAGAAGCAGCAATTGAAGTGGGAGGTAAGGCACCATAAGAGCACCTGTAGGGAAGCTCTCAAGATACCAAAGGACCTAATAAAGAAACGACCAACATGAAAGTGTCCAACTCAAGAATCAGATAGAATTCGCTGAACTGTCAAACTGATCAACAAGAAGAAAGTAAGGGAATATTCGAAATTATAAGTGGGAAAAATTGAGGAAGCCGTTAAAATATGGACGCAGCATGAAATCAGTAAAAAGAAAACCTAGGATAGGACAAGGCAAGATGTATGCACTGAAAGATAAGCATGGTAATATCATCAGCAATTCGATGACATAGTAAAAGCAGCGAAGAATTCTATTACTGACCTGTACAGTAGCCAAAACAGCAAGCTACTTTCATTCGAAATAGTGATGAAACGGTACAGAAGTCTCCTTCTATAACTAGCGATGAAGTTAGAAGGGCCTGGAAAGGACCTGACCAGGGGAAGAAACGCGCCTGGAGAAGATGGAATAACAGTAGATTATCAAAGATGGAGGAGATATCTGCTTGAAAAGCTGCGGCCATTATACGCAATGCCTCACAACTTCAAGTGTACCAGAGAGTGGAAGAAACGCCTAACATTTATATATCCATAACGAAGGGAGACGTTAAGAACTTGAAGAATTACAGACCCATAGCTTGCTTTCAGTATGTATAAAATATCACCAAGATAATTTCCAATAGAATCAGGACAACACTGGACTTCAGTCAACCAAGGCGAACAGGCTGGTTCAGGAAGGGATATTCTACGATGGACCATATCATGTACATCAATCAGGTAATCGAGAAATCTGCGGAGTACAATAACCCTCTCTATATGGCTTCATAGATTATGAAAAGGCATTCGATTCAGTAGAGATACCAGCAGTATAGAGGCATTGCGTAATCAAGGAGTAGAGGAGGCATACGTGAATATCTTAGCAAATATCTACAAGGATTCCACAGCTACCTTGGTTCTCCACAAGAAAAGTAGAAAGATACCTATCAAGAAAGGGGTCAGGCAAGGAGACACAATCTTCCATGCTATTCACTGCATGCTTAGAAGAAGTATTCAAGCTCTTAGACTGGGAAGGATTAGGAGTTAGGATCGACGGCGAATATCTCAGCAACCTTCGGTTTGCAGATGACATTGTCCTATTGAGCAACAATGGAGAGGAATTACAACAAATGATTGAGGACATTCATCGAGAACGTGTAAGAATTGGGTTGAAGATGAATATGCAGAAGACAAAGATAATGTTCAATAGCCTGGCAAGGGAACAAGAATTCAGGATCGCCAGTCAGCCTCTAGAGTCTGTAAAGGAATATGTTTATCTAGGTCAATTACTCACAGGGGACCCTGATCATGAGAAAGAAATTTACAGAAGAATAAAATTGGGTTGGAGTGCATACGGCAGGCATTGCCAAATCCTGACTGGGAGCTTACCACTGTCGTTGAAAAGAAAAGTGTACAATCATTGCATACTACCGGTGCTAACATATGGGGCAGAAACTTGGAGGTTAACAAAGAAGCTCGAGAACAGTTAAGGACCGCACAAAGAGCGATGGAACGAAAAATCCTAGGAGTAACGTTAAGAGGCAGGAAGAGAGCGGTGTGGATTAGAGAACAAACGGGGTAGACGATATTCTAGTTGACATTAAGCGGAAGAAATGGAGCTGGGCAGGCCATGTAATGCGTAGGATGGATAACCGATGGACCATTAGGGTTACAGAATGGATACCAAGAGAAGGGAAGCGCAGTCGAGGACGGCAGAAAGTCAGGTGGGATGATGAGGTTAGGAAATTCGCAGGTGCAAGTTGGAAACGCTAGCGCAAGACAGGGTAATTGTAGATCGCAGGAGAGGCCTTCGTCCTGCAGTGGACATAAATATAGGCTGATGATGATGATGATGATGATGAAATAACTGATACAATGCATATGAGCTCGCAGTAACGTACGTGCGAATCGCATGCTGCAGCGCGAGCTCGTGCGCTGCTCGCTTGATGTAGCTTTTAATGACAGTGCTCGAACATCGATGTGTATATTAATACTGCGTTGCTGCACTGCGTTAACGTATTGGCTTGAGGTCAAGGATGTGCACATTATCTCTCGAACCTATGCTGCTCTTAGTGGGGTAGTGAAGTTATCCAGCACGCCCGACACTCCGCTGCGTGAGGCCTTGGAGGAAAACGGTAGAATCTGATGTTGGGATTGAGGCCTTCTTGCTCTTGGCAGCGCACGACGCAGCAGTAACGACGGTGACGCTTTTTCAAGGCTGAGCTAGGTCTCTCCGAATCGGCGTCGCCGATTCCTTCTGCTTCCAGCATTACGTCCCACGGCACACGGGGAGTCGGTTTTCGTAAAACTAGACTGCGGCCAGCTCGCGGCGTGGTCTGTGAGAAGTGACGAGCATTTTTGCACTCGCAACAGGGCAGAAAAAAGTGCGAATCAACGTAAAACTCGGGCTAGAAACGTGCTTCGCCACAACCAGGACTCAATACTACCCAAGCTGGTACTACCCAGTTAACTTTTCTCGCCGCCACCAGGCGCCGCTATATACCTCAAATGCCAGCGCAAGAGGCCCATAGACCAAAGCTTCATGGCTTATCCGGCAACGCGCGCGGGCGAGCTGCTCAGTGCGCGCTTTCTGCTTCTCACCGAACGTCGCAGAAGAAATGTTCCTCGTGGAAGTGCTTGCTGCACACCCGAGTTGTAGCCGATGGCTGCTTGCCGGTATTAGTTTCGCAATTCAAGCTACACGCAGCTTTTGATGTGAGGGTGCTTGTGAAGGCTGACATCGGTCTCCGTTGTGTACGTGCGGCATGCGGCACCAAGCAGTAACCTACCATGTTGGACGCCTTCAAAAGCAGCCAGTACCTGTTATAGTGCTTTCAAGTGTAGTCAAGCTGACACCCGAAGCGGGAAAACCGGCAAAACCTCCCCACTTAATCAGAACCGCAGCGCATGTGGAACTTTAAGCTTTCGTTTGTTTTCAGCTCGCTTCGGTAAAGTAAAAGCTGTGTTCCGAAAGTAAAGCTATGTCCACGTGATTGCTCATACCACGACGTGTCACGCCGACGGCGGCGCCAGTTTTTCCAGTGGTGGAGCTCGCCCCCAATAGTGGTAGAGTGGATGTTTGCCATGTGTCGCGACGGATGTGTTAAATTGAACTGTGGCATTTCTCGTGTTTCGTATAGCATGTTTATTTATGTTTTGCGCCAGCCCCATCGTAACATTTGGCACAGGTATGAGCTCCTGCAACAGTGCAATGACCTGTACGAATCTCGGAATTTGACTAATGGCGTGAGTGCACCAAAATAGGAAAGAATTTCTGCGCGTGTATCCGATATGGATTTGTGTTCTTTTTGTTTCAAAAAGTAGACTGAGAGCACAATTTTTTACTACTATATATATAGAGAGAATGCGACACTACTGTCCATGAGGCATGTACGATTCCCTAAGCGCTCCTATGCACACACAAAAAAACGGTCAGAAGAACGAAAGAAATTGCCAAAATGTCTGGCACTAAGAAATGAAAAAGCTCCATTGATCCATGTCAAAACTTCTTTTGGCAACGAATTAAGATTATACGTGCCAGTCAGGCACGTAAACAGCAGTCAGGAGGACAGTAAGTTTTCTTTACTTCAATGTGGCAGTGAGGTGTACTCCCAGGAGAGTTGCTTAGAAGACCAGCGATTTCCTCCCACCATAGCTTATTTCTGTTAGGTAAAAGAGAGAGACAGAAAACTAAACAACAGAAGAAATGCAGGGAGGTTAACAAGACGCACGTCCGGTCTGCTACCCTGCAGTGGAGAAAGGGAATATAGGGGGGGGGGGAGAGACTAGGAAAGATAGAGCACAGTTTTGCGCACATTTGAAGATGTGCATTGTCTATAAATGGTCGCAGAAACCTGCCGACTTGAGGTACTGCAATAATGATATCGTTTCCTTCGACGCGCGCGGCAACAATCAAAGGTCATCGTTTCCAAAAATGGTTTAGAGTCCAGCCAGTTTAAAGCTGTTCGAAGCGGTTCACGCTCGACATATTATCGCGGAGAAATACACAAGTGTTAGTTCATCTGCTTTCGGAAGAGTCGCACATGGCCGTATCCATTATTCCGATGTGGAAAGAGTAGGCTTTGTAATTGACACCAGAACCAGAGGCGGGGCAACAATGTCGCCTCGAAGCGGAAACTTCTGATGACACTTGTAGCTTTAGGGATGGTTCAAGTGTATGTAAATGACAGTTCGAGAGGTTTCTCTGTCGTAGCTTTAGCCGGGAAATAAAGTTTCCTTGCAGCGTCGGTTCTGTAGAGGGGGATCGATCGGAACTGTTCAGGCTCCTTCCTATACATGGGCGGTCCGGAGGGCCTCGTCAGCGAGGTCATTACCAGCAATGCCGGGTGTCCAGACAGACTCTGAAATCGAGTTTCATTTCTCTGTTATCTCACCTACCAACTACTCCTAAGTCCGGTGATATGTGGAGAAATGAAGACTCCGAAGTGCTGCCCTGAAGTCGCAAATTATTACTCATTTACGAGGTTGCTCTTGCAAGAGGCATTTTACAGCATCACGCAGGGCAGCAAGTTCTGCCGCCGTTGATGTTGTCATGTGATAGTTTTAATGTGATTGTATTAGCGTAGTCGGAATGAAACCTACACCTGTAAAGCTGATATATGCACCAACACATCCTTATAGATGTGTTTTGTCCCCGTATGTCTCATGAAATAAAAGCAGCCTTAACTTTTCATAGTCCTTTTTGGGTGATTCGCCTTCTTCGTTACACCCGGAATATTTAGGCGTAGCTGAGGCCGTTGGAGACACCACAAGTGAAATGAAGGCCTTGCTGCTGGTGTGCATCCTGATGGAGAACCTTGAT
This sequence comes from Dermacentor silvarum, assembly GCF_013339745.2. Lineage (NCBI taxonomy): Eukaryota > Metazoa > Arthropoda > Arachnida > Ixodida > Ixodidae > Dermacentor > Dermacentor silvarum. The sequence continues at coordinate 248,602,506 of NC_051154.1, forward strand.
GGGTGACGATAACTTCTGAAAATGAGGCACGAGGGATCTCCGGGCAAGAGAGGAAGAGGGCAAAATGGTGATCGGGGACGCAGGAAATATGACGAATCTGCGCCCTGAAACAATCCACAATAACAATCCACAACGGATGATCTTTACTGAGCACGATTGTTGCAAATATTGAAGCGCAACGAGAAAGTCCTAAACTTGTGTGCAATTCTTGGCCCTTTAATCTCTCCAATGAGCGAACATTCTACCTGCATATATTGGACAGTACAAGAAGGCTGCATCGCAGAAATCCCAGAAATTTAGCTCTTTATAGTTGAAGCGTGGAACGTACAGATGTGCCCCATGTTTTCTCGCACATGGGCAATCGACGACAGTCTTTTCTTCAGATACGCGCAAGATTTCAATCGATTATTACACCCAAAAATCGATGGGTCTTTTCTTAATTCAGCGCGTCCATTAATTAACACTGATTATACGGCGTCATAAGTTTGCGTGTTAAAGCAACCAACGTCCCTTTCTCTGTGGACACAGCGAAGCTTTATGTTCGAAGGTGAGTTGATGTCAAGTTTCCTGCCCGCTGTAATCGCACACGCTCCTGAAGGCGAGTAGCCGCAGAAATCCAAAGGTAAATCTCATATTACATATCGAAAGGCAGAGACTGACTTTAGTAACACCAGCTACACCAATGATGGTCACATACAACCAAGTGGGGCCTAATATCTTCCTCATGCACGCCGCAGTACGTGTGATGTTCAGCGTTGGGACCATCTCGTCTTCTCGCAAAAGCGATCAACGAGTTATATAGTCGCATAACCAACGGCACATGTGGCTGCCAATTTCAATAGCCTCCAGGTAGTTGAGGATGGCTTCATGACAACGGTTGTCATATGCGCCTTTCACGCGGAAAGAGCAGCCAACTGATTTGCGCTTGCTGTTATTCTCTTGTTCAAAGAATGCTGTGAGGTCAATAACACTTTCAATTGAGGAATGACCTCGACGAAAGCCTGCCAAACTGCAGAAAAAGTGGAAAACAGAAAGCGGAAACGGTACGTAAGTATATCGCAATACATTTTTTGTTCGCGTTCATCACACATTTTGTGCTGTATCTATACAGGAGTATCATTGCACTCTTTCTCAGCACTCGAGATAGCAGAGTTCGAACCCCCCCCCTCCCCCTCCCTTTCATTCTATCAAGAAACTAAAGACTTGGGAAGCTTAGGACTCTAGGACGTAATCTGTTGTCTCACATTACGCTCTAAATATCTATCACAAGCGTTGTGTCGCTCAGAGCTTTTAGAATTTGGTATGTGGGTGTATGAACTCAGACACATGCATGCGCTCGAACCCATACGCATACACACATTTACACACACACGAGCGCACACAACTTTAAAAGCACTCAGGAAAACTCACCTGTGCTAGCCATTTCGAGCCTGTGGGAAAACAATGGATGCGTATGTTTTTTCACACACACACGCACGCACAGACGCACGTACACGCGCTGTGAACACACACACACTCTCGTCGCCCTTGTTCGACAGATTCGTATAGATACCGGAATTAAAAGTTAAATTAAATTCTGGCGTTGTACGTCCAAAACCATAATATGATTATGAGGCAGCCGTAGGGGGGACTTGACCACCTGGGGATCTTTGACGTGCACCCATATGCACGGTACACGGGCGTTTCTGCATTTCGCCCCCATCGAAATGTGGCCGCCGCGACCGGGGTTCGATCTCGCGACCTTGTGCTCATCAGCATAACGCCGTCGCCACTAAGCAACTACGGCGGGTCATAGATACCGCATTAACATGTGAGTCAGCCAAATACGTAAAAACTGCATACTACAAAGACGGATGATTTTTTATGTTTAGTATGAAGATAAAAATAAGACAAATCGGGGATGGGCTACTTATGATGCCGATAAAAGTGCAGCCTTTTTTTATTATTTAGGTAACGAAAGATTCTTTCCCATTTCGGGGAGGGGATGTGGAGGAGGGGATCTTATTTTAATGCTTAGAGAACGCAAGACCACGCGGCCTACTGCACACTGTCTAGTTCTTGTTCCAACAGTAAGTAATCAAATCCTTGACAAAAATATAGAAATGTCTTTATTGAAAAAATAAACACAAAGCATCACTAACTGCAAAGGAGGAAGCCAGATCCAAATGTGATCTGGACGGGGTGATGCTGTGTATATACGAGAACAATTCATGCAGCTATCGTGAGCACTGTGTGAATGCATCCGCTTCGTCCCTGAACAGCTGCGTGCGGGCACCCGCGGTGTGACGGAACGAACAGCAGAGCGCAAATTTCATCGTGGTGAGGCCATTTGCATTAGTCGTTCTTCAAGGAATGACACCGCCAGCTGCCCGGGTAGCTCAGTCGGTAGAGCGTTAGGCTTTTAACCTAACGGTCCAGGGTTCGAGCCCTGCTCGGGCGGGTATATTTTTCGTTCTTTTTTTTCGATTCACCTAATGACTATTACAATGACGAAGCGGAGTAGCGACTCCAATGTCAGTTAATGCTTTTGTTCAAAACGGTCAAGTGTCCAAGTGAGCCACGATGGTCAAGTGTCCAAAGTGAGACACGATGGTCCAAGTGAGCCAAGTGATATTTGGTGGTCACAGTGCTTTCACATTCATCCACGTAGGGATAACTAAGTGCGCCTGATCTTTTACAAGCGTGCTATATCTAGCCTGAACGTCCCCTGTCTGTTCGCAGAAATTATCATCATTAACAACGGATCGAGCGTCGTCTTCTTCCACAGTGGCAGGTTGGCGCCCCTCGGCGCAACCGCACGAGCGCGTTCGTTCCATTGCTCCCGCGTTCGTCGTCGTCGTCTTCTTCCCAGCTGGCTTGTTGGCGCTAACTCATCAGGGGCTCCATGTCGCCCCTGAACCTGCTACCCCTTTCCAGTACACTGTAGCCAGGGCCGTTTCTTCCTGCAGGCGAAACAGGCGGCCGCCTAGGGTGGCTCCTCAGAGGGCACAACACTGTTCACCACCTGTCCCCGCGCTTCGTCAGTACCTTTCACGAGCTGAGGTAGGTACGCGTAGATGTTGCGAGGCCCTTTAAAACTAACGGGCTTTGTAACCGATGCCCCGACAAAAAGGAACAGAAGGAATAAAGTATTTAGTACAACACTCTGAACCACTGACACATCAGTCATATATATGGTAAGGGCGATCCAGACGTCTAATTCGTTTAGTCACCGTCTTTCGAAGTCGGCGCGTTATCGAGCAGACTAAAACCCAACGCTTGTTACGCCTGCGCAAGCGTTACGCCCTCCTACCGTTAAATCTGTTGAACCGTACAAATATTAGGGGTGGATCACGCGAAATCACAGTGGCAACGTGCGACCTCTGTGAGGCGCACGTTGATGCGTGGTTGATACTGCCTTACACGTGTTGCTCGAATCATCACCACCATTCCTTACATCGCTGGAAGCTTATTAAGGGGAAGCACCTTTCAATCAGCTATCTCGCGGCTCATTCTCGCGCTGGAACGTGAGCTCGTTATACATTTTATTTTATAGATTAGAAAAGGTTTATATTGGGGTAGTTCGTTTGACATGGACGTGCCTATGCTGAGATGGAACGCATCGCGACAACACGACTGACTGTAATGTTCATTACCGTACATCACCGTGCCTGTTGTATTCGTGTTCGATGTGTTTCTTGTTCTCTTGGTGGACGATGGTCCTGTAATTTGTTATTATCTTTAAATTGGTAGCTTTACCGCATTTAAATACGGTGTTACTTAATTTGTTTTGTGAGAGAGACTTACTGTGCACTTGTACTCATTTTAGAGATTTCGAATGTACATCAATGCGATTTGCGTAGCTAACTAGTGCATCGCATGGCTTCCTTGTGCTAATAATTGTAAGCGCCCTATGCCGCGCTGGAGGAGTTTTGCTGGTACGTACGACCAACGTTGTCTTTCTCTCACGATTGGTGCGGCGCCCTCACCACGTGTCGAAATGCATCCAAACGAGACCTTCGATAAAAGGGACACACATAGCGTTCTTTGTAGCATTGCGAGAAGCGTCTTGTACGGAAAGTGCGAAGGACGCAGAGTGGGAAGCGGCTTTGGTGAAACAAGAGCACGCGTCTTCTTTGGCACGGCCGTTTCTGCGCGTGGTTGTCCGCGCGGCTGAAGCATGCGCAGCCGGCGCACGTATCTTGTAGCGGGCGCAGAGAGCCGAGATGACGGGTAGTAACGTAGAACTGTCTCTCGCTGTCCTAGTGTCAGAGGTCGTGTAATTCAAGTTTAGGAGACGCGTTCAAGTGAGCGGCAGCTTCCCGTTGCCGCTGTTTGATTGTGATAGCAATTACATGGACACTTCAGCCGCATTTCTGCCGCCGCCGTTGCCGTCGCCGTGAGGCTCCGTATAAAGTCAAAGGGCAATACAATCTTCGCCGCGTGCCGTATGCTGTATGTGTGAGTGAAAGCATGCGAGCATGAGCCGGCAATCACGGCTCAATCTCGCGCACGCAAGGGAAGTAAGCGGCGAGGAAGCGCGCCGTCTACCGTTGCGCGCAAGGCTACGGGGGGAGGGTAGGGAGGAGCGGGGGGCGCGTTTCTACTCAGGCCGACGCGGGCGGCCGCTGTATCTTGAAAGCCATCTGCGATGGGGCAGAGTCCACCCTGCGCTGTGTTTTCGCGGCTTAGTTCGCGTTGGTGCGAGCGGCTGCACGAAGGTCAATTCGCTCGCTGCTGCCGCCGCGTTTCCTCACAGCGTTTTGACAGCGAGTTTCCGCGGTCATCGAGTGTGAGTATGTTCATGTTGCTTTTTCCGCGCAGGACACAGGCTTGTCAATTTAGTAGTATGCCTATGTTCACAAGTTCATACCGATAAAACTACTATCCTTACGTCTTATAGATGTCCACTAATTTGCTATCGCAATCGATGCTCCGCCTTTCGGGCGAAACTGCGACTTTCTTTCATCACGTCAGCATTCGGATAGCAAGTGCTCGCAGTCATCAAGGGAGATCTGAAAATATTTACCTGTGCGTTCGTGATACCGTACTTTGTAATTTAGAAAGTAAGCTAATGTTCACTGCAACTGCCGATACATTTGCGGACCATATCTGTTCCTGTCTAATACTTTGCTGTCGCTATTAATATTCACATTTAGGGCGAAATTGGGGTTTTATTTATGATATTTTAGTAGTGGTGGATTTTGTAAAGCCTATTTATGATAAGCTTTTTGGCTTCTCTTATAGCTGGCCATGTCAAAGCGAAGAAAGCTTTCTGGAGCAGCATTTATAAAATTTAAGCGTTATAAACAAGACGGATCATAGCGATTGGCTGGGTCCTTTGTAAAACGTTTAAAGAGTGAAGACATGCCGGTTGTTGACCGTGATGCGGCTGGAAGTAGTACAAGTCGGTTTACAGCGACTTACTACCAAAAGAAGAACTCATGATTCGTTGACGTCGAGGCAATGGGCACATCCTGTTTTGAAATAGTTAACATGGATGACGTAGCCGAGTGATCTGAATGTGCTACATACTTTTGCAACAAATAATTCTCCAAAAAGTAGTTCCGCGCCCCTAAGAACTTCATGTCCACCATGTTGGCAAAAGGAACCGACAATTCACGCCCATGCGCTCCAAACAGCAGGGACAACGTCCTACTAGATCACCCGGATTCAACGACTGGAAGAGCCATCCATCCACCTATCCGAACATGAAAACTCCAAACAGGATCTTGAGGCCCTGTGACAGTGGATCGAGCTCTCTGCGCGTGTGGAACAACAAGCGACGATTGATACTGCACACCAAAAACTGTTGTCCGCAGACATTGGCAGGCTGTTTTGCAAAAGTTTGTAAGCCGTCGTTAAGTTCCTTGGTCAACAGAATCTAGCTTTCAGGGGATCCAGCAATGAGTTGTCTGAAAAGGACAATGGAAACTTCTTGAAACAAGTAGAAATGTTGGCAGATTTTGACCCATTCTTTATGGAGCATATATGTCAGGTTCAGAATTCACAATATGCGCCCACTACTAGGAAACGTTACTTACTCAGAATGAGTTGATTAATCTGATTTCAACGGAAGTTACAAAACGGTCTTGCAGTTGCGGAGAGAAGTCAGATATTTTTAATAGTATACTGCACTCCTCATTCTAGCCATATGGAGCAGGTGGCCATAGTAATAGGGTTTTGCAATTAGTCGCAACAATGCAAGCAGCGGTGAAGTAAAAATAGGGGAGAGGCTCATTGAGTTCCTACTTGTGCATGATTCCACTGGAGCTGGCCTAACAGAATAACTTCTGCCAGTGCTGGAAATGCTAGAAATTCCACTTGCTGTAGTAATGCACGGAGAGGCATGTTTCCAACATGAAAGGCAAACAATCCGGAGTTCAAAAGAGAATTCTGCAACTGAACAAATGAGCCTGCTTTGTGCCTTGCAGCGCTCATGCTTCGAACCAGCTCGTGAACTGTGTGCTGTCATGACGCTCTGTTTTTTTTTTTCAGGAAATAAACGTATTCTTTTCATCGTCAGTTCGTCATGGGTGTATGCTAAAGAGCCACGCGAGCAACCTCGCGGTGAAACTTCTCTCAGAGGCAAGGTGGTCCAGCAGAGTGGAGGCAGTCCGTCCTTTCCGGAATCAGATTGATGAAATATACTATATCCTAGACATTTTAGACAATCAAACTTTGAAGCCATGACAAAGCATCAGGCAGCCGTGAAGTTTAAATTTTTGTGAGGAATGGTGATTTGGTTTAATAGACTAAAAAAACAGATTTAGTTAATTAACTTCAGAGCCCAAATTTGCAACTGCCGGATGCTCTTGATGCTCTGAAAAGCGTGGCTGTTTTCTAATGAGACACCGATCTGATCAAGGGTTCCAGGAGGCACTGGGAGAAGCAAGGGAGCTGGTATCGAAGCTGGAAGTCGAACCTGTTTCTCTGAGCGCATCCTCTGCTCGTCTTTAGAAAAGGTCGAGGCAGTTTTCATATGAAGGAAACGATGAGCCTCTCATTGACTTGGAGACGAAATTCCGCGTGGGCTTCTTCCCCTGCATTTTAGACGAGGCAATGAACTCTGTGACTGCTGGGTTTGAACATAAAGAAGAGCACAGCAAGTACTTCCAGTCCTCATAGGACTTCAAGAAGCGGGATGGAGCCCCTCGAGAAGCGCTCTCGTCGTCGCAGAACCTGGCGGGTCTTCTATAACTGATGAGAACGGGCTAAGTCACATCCTTGGATTAGAACTTTGAAACGAGCTCATAGCACTCTCCCGGATCATCTAATCAAGGAATGTCCCTAAGGTGATAAATACGATCGACATTGCTCTCAATGTCGCATCGCACTGCGAATCACAGTCGCGTCTAGAGAAAGGAGTTGCTCAAAGCTAAAAATTATAAAAAGCTAGCTCCGTTTCACAAAGTCCAAGATAGATCAGTGGGCCTTGAATGATATCAATAGAACAACAGCGACTGAAACAGAGCTTTCCAATACCTGAAATACTTTATTTCTGCGAAAGCCGGCAAAGTTAAGTTTCTTTGAACAACTAATAGCTTCTCCTCGAATTGAAGCGTTTGCAGCGCCTTCATATACCCTCTTCATCATATGAGCAGTAAAAGGCGCACGGCGACCATTTCCCCTGTCTGCCTTGTGCGAGCCGGCGTGGCGCTGCATGAATGTGTTGCCGTCGCGTGCTGAGGAACGATTTGGAAATGTTATGGCTCATTCTCCGTGAAATTTGCTTGATGTCAGTTCATACACGGTCATTTAAGGATCCCTGTGTAGCCTTCTGTACAGCGGTAACTGCAGCATTCGGAAATTTCTTTTGGCTACGCAAACGTGCGACAGGCATCACCAGCTGCGGTGTGTGTGTATGTCTTGTGAACTATTTTAGTTATTTCGGTTTTCACGCGACAAAAGAACCGGCGTCTGTGAATCGCCAGCGTGAATTCGTAAATCTTTTCTCTGTCTGATCGCTTGGCGTGGGACTAAAACATAACAGGGGTCGTCTACGGCCAAACCAACGCAACCTCGAAATGTCTAAGCGTCAATCGTCATAAAACATTTGCGTCGGTCACCGGGATCCTTCTAACGTATTTCAAATCTACTAGACTAAACATCGCTATTCCATGTCTATGACCCACCTTGGCTTTGGCCTTACGCTGCTAAGCCCGAAAGTGCGGGATCAAATCGGCCACAGCTGCCGCATTGCGAAATGCAAAACCGCCCGTGTACCTGCATTGGGTGCATGTTAAAGAACCCCAGGTGGTCGATATTAATCCGGAGTTTCCCGCTACGGTGTGTCTCATAATAATATCGTGGTTTTGGCACGGAAAACCCCAAAATTTAATTTTCTTTATTGCTATGTCTATGTTAGCCTCCTTTATGATGGCGATGGCTGCGGTTGATAAACCAGCATTATACATATTGTCACGAGCACTGGCAAAGACAAAGACGTTGTAGTGGGGCTGAGTCAGACACCCTCCTGTCGTGTTGAAAACCTGCTGAAATCTGTGCGTTCTGTGCAGTCTTGACTAGAGAAGTGCTAGCCGTTTACTATTAAGTAAATACTCCCCGTGACAGCTTTTTGGTGGAGGTGCGGGGTATCGATCCCCGTACCTCTCGTACCTTACCTCTCGTACCCCGTACCTTTCTTGGACTCTGCTCCTACGTTCACCGCTTTGTTCTCAACTTCGCGGACATTGCTCGAACCCTCATGGACCTACTCAAAAAGGATGCGACCTTTTCTTGGGGCGCGGACCAAGCGACTTCCTTTGCGTCGCTGATTTCTGCCCTCACTTCACCACCTGTGCTGGCTAATTTTGACCCGGATGTTAGAATAGAACTTCGCCCCAACGCAAGCGGCCATGGCATTGGTGCTATCCTCGCCCTAACACAGAACGGAGCCAACCGTGTGATAGCGTATTGTCACGGAGCGGCATAGTTTCGAGTCATCGAGTCATCAACACGCCGATTAACGGGCGCCAAAAACGTCATGGTCTCACGGTGCGGCATAGTTTCGAGTCAGCGACACGCAGATTAATGAGCGCCGTATGGCCGGCGGCCGCTGTTTCTTCTGTGCTTGTCAACGGTACCAAGTGTGTACGTGTGTGTCTGTGTGGTGCAGTGTGGGGGAGCGACCTCTGACAGCGGGGGGGGGGGGGGGGGGGGGGGGTGAATCATCCGTTCCCTCGCCCCTGATTAAAAGGGGCGGGGCCAAGACTTTCGGGAGGAGTCATGAGATAATTAGGTTAACTGTCACCCATACCTGCCATTCCCCGACCTAAGGAACTAGGGAAAGGAGAGGCTATTTAAGCGCAAATTTTAGCCCTGCTAATCAGTCTACAAGCTGAGCCTGTAATCGGCTGAGAAGCAGTGGAGAGGCTAGTGCCGTCCAGTATCGCCTGGGCCGCCTAGCCACGTCGGAACTCCGAGGAATTAGTTGACGTACGAGACGACAAACCAACGCCTGCAACGAAGCTCACGGTAGTTCACCTCAAATTAGCTCAACCTGCTTGAGAGAAGTCGTCAGATCTAGACTTCCGGGAAACCCAGCCCAGCAATTGCATCCACCTCAACAAGATCGGCTCGCCGGCATTCTTCAGGAAAGCTTTGCGGGCCGACTTCACGGTTTATGGACTTGCTGCTGCTGCCCGGCCACGCGTATGACATCGTTGGTTTTCTTTTGAACTTTACTACTTACTACCCTTTGACACCTTGCTCCCATCTGATCCGGCCTCCACGTCCACGACTTCCTATGCGCAAGATTCCATCACGCGTGCGCTCGCCGCGCACAGTAACCCGCGCTCGGCTCTCGTGATCGCAGACTGCACAAAAGCCCATTTACGATCGTCGACACCGGGATACTGATTTTCCACCGGGCTCTCTCGTCCTTCTCTGGCTCCCATCTCGTCGTGTCGGCCTCTGTGAAATGTTAATGTCGCAGTACGTCGGGCCCTACCACGTGCAGCGCCAGCTGACTCCGTCACCTATGAGACATCTCCCATGGCATCTACCTCATCGACTGCCACACCACGAAGTGACATCATACATGTTTCCGCCTCAAGCGTTCAACTGTGATAACCGATTTTGACCACAACAAGCACCGGGACGGTGCTTCACCGGCCGGGCATAATGCCACGAACACTGGCAAAGACAAAGACGTTGTAGTGGGGCTGAGTCAGAGGCCCCTTGTGGAACTGAAAACCTGCTGAAACATGTCGCTCTGTGCAGTCTTGACTAGACAAGTGCTAGCCATTTACTGTTAAGTAAATACTCCCCGTAACAATATAACATTTGCGCATCGGCACTGTCTTTTTGTGATGTAAGCAGTAATACCCAAAGGAGATCGCATAAACAGAATCCGACGGCTATTTGTGAGGACACAATTTCCGTGATACGGGTGAGTGCGTCATCAAGGATGGGACCAACAAGACCGAAAAAAAATCGGTTTTCATCCTCTTCTTTCGCAAACAAATAAAAATAAATAAATAAACATGGGCTAACGCCGCAATAAGATCTCGCACGGTCATTCCGTTGCTTTGGACCATGCGCTATATAGAACAAACAGATGTATAACCCAGAATCTACCACTAGTTCGGACTCTCGCGCAGTCCGCAGCTGGTCTCTCACCCCTCGACAAGTGTGATTCACAATATACGCATGTTTTTATTACTAACCAAGACTACTTCATTCGTGTATGGAAGCCAGCTGGTCCAACAAATGACGTAGTCGTGCAGTGCATCTACATATAAGAATTTGACGCTTGTAACAGTACAGCACAACTTTTTCCGTTCCAGAACGGTACCCACGCTTTTAGTATCTTCATATATATGGACGATCTTAAAGCATCGGTATCGTTTCTGGTACGAAATATATGACGATCCTAACAGCGTCGGTACCGTTCATGTTTCGTAGGTACTCATTGCTGCTAAACCAGAACTTAGAACTACGGTGCGAATGCTGCAGTGGTCACATTACTGAAACGAATTTTCAGCAATACGCAACTGATGTCCGAGGCTGATGGTATAGGCTCAAACAGGCACGCACACATCGCGCTGGGTGCTCCGTCCGCCTCAACGCCACAGAAACTCCGGCCATGCTGACTTAACTCACTTCAGTACGTCTCACAGAACCATTTCCCACGTAGAAGACGCGACGCATACTAAACCGACCACGAAGGCGCGGAACAAAGGTCTATACATGTATGCGTCTAACTTTTCCCTGCATGGCACTTGATTATTATTGCCCGGCTTGAACGTGTTCACTGCATTTGTTTGAGCTCATGACGTGTTGTTATATTATTTCAATTTGGTATTAAGCAGCGTTTGACCTTTCATGACGATGTTTCCCGTTAATAGTGTTTTATACCAACTTTCGCCCGTCCGCATGTTTTTCTATATCATTCTTTTGTCAAACGTCTATAATATATTGTTTCGTTGTTCCAAACCTATAAAGGATTTCTGTTATACGCAAACTGGATTCCCTTTTGATTTTATTGCGATTATAGATACTCCCGCGGCATTTCTGCCGTCGCCGTGAGGTTCGTATAAAGTCCAAGAAATCGTCGCGGCGCGCCGTATGCTGTATGTGCGAGTGAAAGCGTGCGAGGTGAGCCGGCGATAGCGGCTCAATCTTGCGCACACATGGGAGGGAAGCGGGGAGGAAGCGCGCCGTCTTCCGTCGTGCGCTAGGTTTCCGGGGGAGGGTAGGGGTGGGGGGGGTGGGGGGGGGGGGGGCGGTCGTTCTACTCCGTGCGGCCCGCGCGGCCACCCGGGCCGCCGTATCTGACGGGGACAAAATCCGCCCTGCGCTGCGTTTCCGCGCTTAGTTCGCGGATGCTAGGCGCAGCACGACGGTCATTCGCTCGCGTGCTGCTGTCGCGCATCCTCCTCCAGCATTTTGATAGCGAGTTTCCGCGGTCATCGAGTGAGATGTTTATGTTTGCTTGTGCGGGCGTGACACCATGCTTGTTAATTTAGTTAGTATGCCTGTTTACAACTTATACGGCCGATAAACTACAATTCTTACTCGTATTGCTGTCCACCAATTTGCTATCGCAATCGCTGCTTCGCCTTACGTGCGAAACTGCGACTTTTTCTTTTTAGCCACACCGTCCTTTATATGGTTAATTGGTCACGGAATAACAAAATGATACCCAGAAAGCCTCCGTGCTACTGTTTTTGACAAAATCTAGTAATGTTTCAAAAAGTGACATTTGTTTTTTCAATATTGCTAGCATAACTTCAGTACCAGAGTGGAGAGGGCGAATTATCTGACTTTGCCTGGGGCGACAAAATTATCCTGAACGCCTCTATATACAGTACATGTACCTTTTCTACGTGCTGCTCTACTATACAATTAGAAACGTATAACCCCAGTTTTTGCTCTAACTACTAGTGTTCATTGCTATATTGGTGAAAAGAGAGGAAGCATGCTTAGGTTAGAAAAAAGTTTCCGTTAAACACAAAAAAGTGAACAGTGCAAATGTCTTTATTTTAGGGAATGTTTCGCGTCTCTCAAGAGATTCTTCTACCGGTGTGTCAGTGTTGCACAAGCACAGGTGATGGCGAAGTCCACGCAAAAGAAGAAGTCGTGTCCCATGCTTTGCAGAACACGAAGCATTCGAACGGGTTGTCTGGGCAACCGTGCGAGACGTCTGAAAACCAGTCGGGAAAGAACGATTAGGACGGAAATATTGAGGAATTACGATTTCAAAACTGTCATCAAATTAAAATCCATTGCATTCGCATTCATCTGAAAATAGAATTTAATGTTCCACTATCTCAGCCGTTCCATCGAAGCAGTACACAGGCGACTCTTGGCATTACGTACTACACACACTGTTTTCTACATAGTAAATATCGAGCCGGAAATGTAGCCTGCTCTTGCTCGGAATCAGAAGAGAACATTGAACGACTTTCGCTGCAAAGCACTATTCATGCTCCGCAATATATATATTATATATATATATATAATATATATATATATTATATATAAAACAGCGATAAATACGCGCTCTTGACAGAATACCGCTCTCACTTCAAAAAATAAATATTGGCACGATGAACACAACTGAACTGCAAATGCGTGCCGTTAGCGCCTTAAAAGAATTCTTGCAAATGTCAAGAATCGCTGAGAATCACATAAAGCAAAACTTTCTTTGTATACCTTCCCGGTTTGGCCGGCCAGCTGCTGGATCAGTTTGGTATGTCGGCGGAAATTTCTGAATACATATGCGAAACTCATATGTGTGAAGAATGAAACTGCCAGCACTCGGGCTTATAAAACCCCTGTAGCTGATGCTAAGCGGTGCCATAAGTGCACCATTGTTCTGCCACAATAAAAAAAAAGAATTGCTACATAAATATGAACACATTATGTCGGCTCATAAGTTATGTCTAAAGCACACTGACGTTCTTAACGAAGGGGTATTATATTCGACAGATTTTTTATTTAATTGATTTTTAAGGCATTCGGTATATGCCATGTGGACAGAAAAGGCACAAATCTTTAAATGTAATAATATGTGCGGTATTTATTTCTGCGTGCAACTTTCATCACTCTTCTCTCCTCGAGAAGCGTCGTACATCGCCTTCGTACTCCTGACATGGCTGCCTAAACGTCTCACGCAGTGCATTCATTTAATTTTGGTCTTGTCTTTTGTGAGTAGTGCAGTGCATAAACACAAATATCGCATGAGAATAAAATCGTGACCTTTGTGGTGGATAAACATAAAGCATTGCCTGAGATTATACGCTGCGTGGGATGAAAGTAAACAAAATTGTACCATCGCCATTAGTTGAAAACACATAATAACCCGCTACACTAAAGCTTCGCGTCACGTTCGTCACGAGGGACGAATACTAGGAAAGCGTCCGCGCATCGATTAAACTTTCTTGTGCTTCTTTCCATAAAAATAGATCATCCGGCACACGTTAAGCTTTTTTTTTTTTTTTTGCATGTGCATTCCGAAAACCAAATGACATGGTAGGGGGAGGAGGGGGGTTTGCGAGAAAGGTGCTGTCTCGGTGGACCTCGAAGGAGTGGGGACACGAAGGGAGCCCAACCCGCACCTAGATCCCGTGGTCTAGGTGAGAACACGAAGCAACTCATAAAAACGATTTCATTCATAAACTTGGTGTTCTCGTTCTTCAGGAGTAATCGAAATTAAAAGCAATAAACCGCTCAGTGTAAGAAAAAAAATGAGCCTATTCGCAGTTAAAACAGCCAAAAGCTCTAAAATCATTCATCCTTTATTTTTACTCTGTTATGGGAGTAGAAAAGAGACAAACCTCAGTTTAATCTGGTCGCTACCCGAGAGTGGTGCAAAACCGCGTGACATAGTTTTAGAAAAAAAATGGCAGGTTGACTCGAACAGCGAAGCACTGACTGGGATGGCAAGGTTTGGCGTTGCACTTGAACTCCTCGGGCGGTGTTCTAACTATATGGGGATCCGACTAACGCGGACGCGACATACTCGGGTACGCCAAAGTTCCGGCGCCCTTAACAGTTTCAACACGCCGTGTAGGTCCTGTAATGGCACGGTACGGACGCCACTGTTCTGCCGTAACGCCGCCCCTAAAATTGCGTCACTTTCAGGTTTGAGCACAGATATCGTTTGAACTTTTAATATTTAATAGTCCGAGAAGATTGAGATAAAATCCATGGGCTGGGAGTGCTATGTTTCATGACATTTCGTTGCGCGCCGCCATTCCAAATATTGAGGAATAATTAGTCAGAAACGTAACTTGGTTTGACATCTTCGAGGTTGAATCGGCGCGTCCTTATTTTTCAATGCCATGCCAGATGCAGCCGATTCAACGGTTCCACCACCCTCCGATCGCTCTTTCC
>NC_051154.1:248617428-248677427 GCF_013339745.2 Dermacentor silvarum
CAAGAATGAAACCGCGTGCCTACAAGATTCGCAGCGCAAGGCCGCAGCCAGGCGAAATGATTGCGATCTCAGTGCGCAAGTCATTTCAGCGCTTAGATTCCGCACCGAAAACCAAACGAACATCAACGACATATCGTTCCCGAGATTACCTTCCCTGCGTCACAGAAAATAGTCTGCTGCCTCACCAGTAGCAAAGTAAAGTTCCGGAAGCATACGGGCATTTTGTCTTCACGTTGTCTAGTAGCATATGGCGTCGCCTATTATCGTGACGGGGAGAACATGCCCGAAGTAACCACCGCAACATGCGCAGCGCAGCTTGGAGAGAGCACACTAGTGCATGCGCGACGAAAAAGTAGTTCGAGAGATACCAAAAAGCACAGAAAACAAACGAAAACAACGCGGCTTACACTGACACGCCAACTGCACCTCCTCGTTGTAATCAATAAAATGATCAAGCACGTATTCTGCAACAATTGATGCGAAATTCGTGCAACAATTCGGGCGAAAGTAACCAGCTCTTGGCCGCAACACATTCAGCAGCGCCCGTAGATGCCAGGACACTGCCCGCTAAATATGAAACAGCATAAATGAATACCGATGCAGCAGCTTTATCGAACGGGACGCGCCAGCGCATGGCAGCTAGCTCTGTTCAGTAACGATTACGGCACGTTGCAACGTAAATAAAAAGCGAGCAGTGAGGTTGGTGGTGGTGGTCTTCGCTGCCGGCACTTATTGCATGCACGCTTCCGAAGTTGGCCTTCAGGAATGAAGTCGACAAACCTCGGCGACAATTACAACGTTTGAATTCCGCGTACGGTATCCCACTGGACCTGCGGTGTGTGCCTTCAAACGTTGAAACAGTTCCCGAGAAACGCTAATGTGGCGGTGCGACATCGTTTACTCAAGAAAAACAAACTGAAGCGTGTGCTCGAAGCAAAACTCAACGTACAAATGCATGCCGACGGTCAGTCGTAACCACACTGATGGTTTGCCACCACATGCAAGGATGCTCGCCTTATTGGGATAGTTCCCGTTTTTCTTCCGTTTTCATTTTCTCGCTTGAATATCAGAGAACCGGAAGCAGAACTAGCGCAGTAGGGCGAGCATCGTCGCATCCGGTGGGCAAACCGTCTATCCTGTCTATCTGGACAGTCAGCTGTTGCGCTCTACATACTTCCAAGGCAGGGTAGAATACTTGGTGTAATTGCTCCAAGTCAGTATACAGAGTTCAGAGCGAAAAATATGAGACAAACCTTATGAAGTACAAGGGGTCGCACGAGGATACGTACGACTGGTCAAAAAGGGGTGTCTTCCTGTTAAGATGTTCGAGCTACAGCGAAACCGCGCCTGCTAAGAGAGTTTTTCACGCACCCAATCACGGCGGTCACGATGACAGTGTCACCATATCACGCGTACCTTTTTTTTTCTATTTAACTGTTAGCCGTTTTTCACCGGATTACTAGTCAATTTGTCGCTCGGCGGAGACGCACCTGTCGAGCTTTCTACCGCCTTATTTTCAGTTTCGGACGTGCAAGTGTCACAATGCGATAGCCATGATCACGTCAACACAAACCATCTAGCGTTCTAGTTCTTACTCGTAGCACAAAATGCTGTTTCGTGGGCGTGATGAACCGGCTCCACCCAATTGATACCTTTTTTTTTTCTCGTAATTTTTCGCATCCACAGCAGGAGTGCAAGCCACGAACCATGCAGCTACTTAAATATTATACATAGCATATGTTCATGCGCGTAATAAATTCGCAGATCCATAAACAGAAATATCGCCTCAAGAAATAGTAAACTCCTTGGACGAAAACGCTCGGAGTACGAATAACGGAATATCAAGTTTTCGTCCGTATATCACAAGTGTTTCCCGAAAGCGATGAGCAAATACTGCCATTGAACGTGCCAAAAAGCATATCCTAGATTTGGCATCGCCAGGTGGCACTCGAGGTGTTGCAACATTATATGCTGGGGTGTTACGTGATAAAACGACGATACTATTAGGAGGCACGCCGTAATAGCGGCCTCCGGATTTATTTGGACCATCTTAGGTTCTGTGACGTGCACGCAGATCTTAGTAGATAAGCGATTTTGCATTTCGCCCCCATCGAACACGCGCTATCGACCTCGGCAGCGAGAGTTCCGACACTGCGCTGCCGCGGCAGGTGTGACCACCTTATGACTAACGTCAAAACATATGGTCAGCGCAGAGGCTTGCCTTCATGGTTCTGCCCTTATAGGGTTGGTCCGAAACTCCATGCTTAACCACTGAAGTGCGGTGATGACGAGCTCAACGGCCATGTTTTGTAAAGATTTTCCTGCAATGCGGTTCGTCGCGGGGGCACGGCTTGGAGCGAGTAAAAGACGAAGGGCGAAAGAATGGCTACAGAACTCGGCCACTGTAGACCGCGTTTAGTTCCAGTGGTGCTATTTGAGAGCAGGAGAGCGCTTGACACAGTCAGCGCAATCTAATGGAAACGCGTGAGGGGTCGATGCGCGAGTATATATGGTCATAAATTGCAGAAAAGATTAAATCTGAGCTGATGGGTAAATCGCCGGGAAAAAATTGCGCCTCCATTCCACCCTGTAAAAGCCGACGTTACACAAGCGCCGCCACCACCACAAGGCATCGCACCGTCGACATTAACGTAGCGTCCAAGCCCTCGTTCGCGCCCTTTCCGTTGGTGCTTCGACGCCGCGGTGCACGTTCATGGCGTCCATACAGTTGCGCGTAACCCGCGTTCACGAAGTGAACGTCACTAATTTTTTTTAAGAGTCCTGCCCTGATGTCAATTACGGTCGGAGCACACCGAGCGCCCACTGATCAAACAGATACATCGCGCGCAGACGTTCGTGACGCGCACACGCAGGTGTGCCGGAGCGCAGCACATATCCTCATTCTAGTAGACCCTGCGCAAGTCCGTTATTGCACTAATTTCTCAAAGTGCGTCACAAAATTTTAAAGTACGACTTGCACACAACCTGCAGACATGATAGCATCGGATTGTAATTTGAACATACGAGAAAACTTGCCGGGGTAGCCATATGCAGCTTCGCTGTAAAAGCATGAAAACATTGGACATGATTGCACAGTACAGGACGCAACACCCTGTGTCAGCCCCTCATTGGACTGGGGCGTTATCTGTGAAGTTTACTGCTGCGAGCGCACTCCATTTACAGATAATCATAGGCACGCCTATACGCTATATAGCACGTTTGAAGGATCCCCAACAGATGGGGTAAACTATGGGCCGGTGATGTGCACGCGTATTCAGACATACGCGAGCGAAGAATTACGACACTTGTGTAGTCAACCGGTTGATACTTGATCATGGTCGCGATGTTCGGGTACTAGCCCGGCGACATGCAGCTCCCGGCACGTCACTCGCAAACTATAGATGAAAATTTTTCACGCTGTGCACGCATTAGGGAGCTCAAGCTTATCCGTAAAGGTAGTACCGTCTGAGGAAATACCGATTACCGGAGACATACGCGAGGACCCGCTTTGGTGGAGCGATCTTGTGGCGAAGTTTCCAAGCCAGAGAGGACTTTTTTTTTTTTTACTATTAAACGTGTCCAGGAGGGAACGTAGATAACAGTACGTAGAGCTATTACAGCGACCAACAATATGTTGTACAACAGCTGATGTAAATCGTGGGTCATGATAGAACCGTTAACATTAGGCCCATTAATTACTACTGGACGAGAACGTTCACGTAACAAGTTTTGAACGCGTAGTAGCTGGACAAAGCGTCGCGAGATTTCGTTGGCAGCATTGCTGCTGCGGTCCTCGTCTCCGGTATTCCATGAAGGACTGTACAGGTGCCCACAAAATAACTCGGAACGCCGAATCCGTGGCCTTTCGCCGGCGGAGCGCGCCGGTGAAGTAGTGCCAGGGTCTGCGCATGCGTGGTCGCCCTAGCAAGCTCGCATCACTCCCCAGTGCATCGCAAATAGGTGTTGCCTTGCTCCAATGGAATATCGTTGGGTGCCTTTTGGCGTAGCCACTGGGGGACTGTGCGGATGCGGTCTCTAAAACGCCGTGTGCGCGCGTTACTGGGCATCGGCGCCTTTTAAAGCGAAACGATTAAATGGCTCATTAGTCGCGGAATATGACCATCGTGAACACTTGCGGTAGCAAAAATCAGAAAGCGGCATACTACACCTCTACTTTCAATAAAGCATGTAAAAGTGAATGATGCACCAAGTAGGTAAAATGAATTAAGAGTAATTAAAGACTCCCAAAGATTAATTAAATGTAATTAGGGCAATTAACAAGACCAGAACAGGGAGATCATACGGCACCTTTATTAAAGCGTACTAAAGTGAATTACTGAGCAATCAAGAATTACGATAAATTAAGTATTTAAGGGTTGCGAACAGTAATAGAGACTACTTAACATCAATTCGAGGCTCCATGCCTCGAATTGATTGAGACTGGTCATGCCAAATTAAGATTAAATAAGAGTTTCGAAGAGCAGTTACATACTAATTAGGATCGATTAAAGACTCCGTAACATCCCGAAAATTAAACCGAATTACGACCAAATAGTAGCTATTCAATTAACCTACATAAGCAAACAATCGCAAATGAAGTGATGCCAAGGCATTAACGCTTTCACCGTCAAAGTCGTCTTAGCAGTCGATATAAGACCTCAATGAACGTTTTCTTTTTTTGTGTGTGTTAGACATTTAACTCGCAGCTGAACACACCCTTGATTTGCAACAAATCACCACACTGAAGGAAAAATTGAACGTTCGCGCCAACCAACACAGACACGCGATCAAATGTTAGAGTACTCCCTACTAAAACTGCAGCGAAGCGGCCAGATTTCTTAAATAGCGCACAATATACAAGGTGTTTCAGCGAACACTTTCAAAAATTCTTAAAGGCTGCCTGTGACAGATAGCACAGTTCTAGTTAATGAGGTGGTCTACTCGAACAGGCGGACATTACTTGTACAAAAATTGAAATGCATAATCGTATAATTAACAAAAATTCAATAGTTAGGTTTTCAACTAATTACCTGATGGCCCATATTGCAATTTACAAATTGTAGCCGTGGAGTTCGCAAGGCGGATCCACTTGGAACGAATTCTCGGGATGACACCAGTTTCGAGATATTTCCCGAACTTTGCGGAGAAATGCATCGGCGTTCCAGTTAGGTTCTTTAAAAAACGTCGCTTTATGCATTGAAGCACAAAATTAACTGGAACGCCGATGCATTTCTCCGCAAAGTTCGGGAAATATCTCGAAACTGGTCATCCCGAGAATTCGTTCCAAGTGGATCCGCCTTGCGAACTCCACGGCTACAATTTGTAAATTTAATATGGGCCATCAGGTAATTAGTTAAAAACTTAATTTTTGAATTTCTGTTAATTAGTCGATTATGCATTTCAATTTTTTTTGCAAGTAATGTCCGCCTCTTCGAATAGACCACCTCATAACTGGAATAGGGCTATCTGCCACAGGCAACCTTAAATAAATTGTGAAAGTGTTCGCTGAAACACCCTGTATATGCCGTGTTCATTGCGACTGCGAAGCATTGAAGAGACCTTTATTATAGTGCCGCATGCATAAAATTAATTCCTGTGCATGAAATTGGCGTGTTGGAATACGCCATTTGATGTCATCTTGAAAACATTACGGCACGCAGTCATCCTTGTTGAAGGAGCCGTCGTGTTCTGTCAAAGTTCTGTTCTTATTACGAAGTAGTAAATGCGGCTCGGAATATAATTGCACAAGGTCTAAAATACAACGCGCAACACGATAATCTGGTTGAAAAGTGCGCTATACAGTGCTATTATAGGCGAGCCGTGGCGCTCACCCACATGAAATATAAGGTATGAATTCATGGTTTCTTAGGCGAAATAATTGACTCATATGGAATACATTAGGTATAATTAAAAGTTATAAACGCTCATGGATTCCATCCACGCAAGCTATCCAGAAAGCTTGACTATCTCGTAGAATGAATGCCGATTCCGACGAGAATACGCCACAAGGATTACGCGTGCGTTTAGAGATTACGCTGCATAGCCCGCTGTAGCCTACAGGCCCCGACCCCCCTCCCCCTCCCCCAGATGTGTTGTCGCAGTGCTAAGAGGGACAAACAGCAATTTTTTTTTTTTTTTTTTTTTTTTTTGCGCAAGGCAACGCCTATCTAGATGCACTAGGGAGCGAGGCTTGCTTGCTAGGTATGCCGCGCACGCGCAGACCAAGGCCGTAGTTTTCCGCGGTTGAGCTCCGCCGACGAGCGGCCACCGGTTTGGCGGTCAGAGTTATTTTGTGGGCACCCGTACGTCTATACGGACAAGATAAAATAGCTCAGCATGGCGGTCGAACAACAATCGCAAGTGCACTGTGCCGCTGGCATGAGGTTTAGCCCATAGAGCGTGTGAACTCATTCAGGCACTAACATTGTTAACCCTTCGAGACAATTTGATCCAAGCCAGTCATCATCGGTGCATCCCCTTCCCTGAACACTGCCCATGCTACTTTCCTCTAGGGAACGCTGTGTCACTGATAAGCCCTTTCGTTCGCAACCTGAAAGTGCCGGGAGCGCAGTCAAATATTCATACAAGATAGATCACGATTAGTTTTGGGAAGATATGACACAAAGGCTGCAAATTTCCGAGAGCAGCCGTAATTTAGCGGCGGCCCAGCCCACACTTTCACCAGACTGGGTTGACTAATAAAAGCGACGCGCTCGTTTTGTTGCTTCGCAAATCCTAAGACCGTGCAACATGGCTCAATGTTTAGAGACGAGCATAGCTTAAAATATATAAGCGGGGCAAGATTGCGTACCAGCTGAGATAGTATGCTGGTTCCGACGAACCAGTGGTGTGCCCTTGAACCCAGCGGCTAAACCAGAAGCACTCCACAGATATAGTGCTGGTTTGTAATTCAGTCATGGCCGACGTACGGCCGTCAGTCTGGGCCTTGAAAGTTGTACAGTAAACGCACTGAGCCCCCTAGACACGCCTGCCTCACAGAAAGCGTGAATCGTTTCTACGTAAAGACGCCTTAGCTATCCCAGTCCAGACAGTAACATATGGGGACATGGCATGGCGGGCCCCATAATACTTCGCCACACCGGTTCAAGCTAGCGCGAGCGAAAACACCGAGATTCGAGGGCAGACTCGGGGCTTGCGAAAGTGCTGGAGCTAGCTACACGAACGAGCAAGTTGCATACTCGTGAGGGCCACAACTCGGATTGCTGCGGTGCTGCTCTAGTGCTCTAGACAACCGTGACAGGCTGTGCGACACTAAGTGAGCCAACCCTTGCAATTGTTTTGTTTTTTAATTAAATTGCACTAGGGTCGATCGCAAGGCGTAGCAGCGGCCTTGTAGCGGCGACGGGTACCCCTGAAGAAAACAGGGCAGCAGAACACATTATACTTGGAAATGGCCTTACGCGCTATCGTATGCAGTCACCGATCCTGCCGCCACTGATACGATGTAACCGACGCTCGTGCTATTTTGAAGAAATCGAAAGGGTGTACAGCTGTTTTCATATCAAACAATGAGCGATACATATTGCCGTAACGAAGTACAAAGCCAGAAACGTAGGCAATCGCAACCAAACACCCATGCTGAAACATTACTCGACGTTCCACTTAAACCGCAGTAAGAGCAGCGCTTGACGGCCCCACGAATGATGGTCACGCGCTTCGACCACGCAACATATAGCGCTTCCCGAACAAAAAGTGCAGTCTTTAAGGCACTATATTGCAGGGTTGTTCAAAACCACTCGTCGCTGCTGAGGGGCGTCACCAAAGTACACTCTTGCAATTTTTTAATATAGCGCGAGCGCCGACCACACTTCATGTCAGCGGCCTTGCAGCATAATACATTTGAACTGGAAGTTGACTTGCACGCCTGCGCGCAATGGCGACTATCCCACAGCCCCTCACCGCTACATGACCACTGACACGCCAAGCGGTCGACGCTCGGGTGACATCAAATAAATTGCAAGGTTGTACAATGTCAATTCCAGTAGAGAGGCGGCGTCGGCCAAAATTCTAGAATTCGAGGAACGTCTGCGATTACATGAATGGCGTTCTTTACGCTGCTGGTAACACGCGCATCTGGCTGTAACCGCGAAGCAAGGATGCTAACAGTATTCGAACAAAAACTCGCACTTACCTTCGAGACAGGAGGCATGGCTCCGACTTGCGCTCAGTGCAAAAATTGAAAGACCACGTATGCAGGCACCTACTGCGCGTCCGAAGCAGATTGTTCCGGGTGCAGTGTCGAAGCTGCTGCTTCGAAAACGTTCACAGAAGAAGTGACCGAACGGGGGAGAATTATTGCGATATGTTGGCAGTGCGCGCGCATGTGACCCATGTCTTGATGACGTCACAATGGGCTAATCGACGCACTCTCAATTGGTTGCGTCTGCGCACAAACCGCACGAACGTTTCGAAGCATATTGCTCGCGCCCTGCAGTTGTGTTCTATGTGAGATAGCGCACCAATTACTTTGTGCAAGCCAAACGCCCCGTGAAAGTGTTTTTTTTTTTCGCCACGTTACACTGGCAGTAGTCAGTTAGTGGGATTACTCAGCCTCTTGGCGATGACCACGGAGTAAGATAAACAGGAGCGCCGACTCGCCTGATAAGGTGTTCCCCCCTTAAGCCACGGCGAGCCAGCTCAATGTGACGCAAATCATAGATGGCACGAAAACTTGTTACTAGCAGCGAAAGCTGCGTCGCCTGCATTGGCCCAAGCATGGCGTGCATCTATACTCCGTTTCATAGATTAGGTGAAACGCTGTGGAAGCTACGCAAGGAGTTCGGTGACCAACATTTATCACGCGGCGCGTTCCTTCTCTGCTTCGCTGCGCGCCAGTGGCGTTTGCTCGCCCGAGCATGCACGTGAGGCTGCCGCGATGGGCTGCAAATAATAAACGTGAAAACAAAAAAATCACCGAGGATTACGACACTCCCTAATGTGAAGTTTGAGCGCAGCTCTATGCATGTTTTCATTTCGCGATATATTGGCTGGCGCGGACAATGTCTCGTGCGGCGCGTTGGAAACTGAGCGAAGTGTTCGGTCGACTGCTTCGCTAATCGGGAGATCGCGAGAGGCAGCGCGTGGGCGACGCGTGGACGCGATTCACAGCAGCAGCCGCAGACAGACCTCCGCTCATGCCGCGCTTTGGTGAACAGAAAACGCGTAGAGTTCCTCGGTGCGCGTGCCCCCGCGAATGGAGCGGAGGCGGGCAAACGCATCGAGGCACCCTAACGACGCGCGCTACCCTGGCGCCATCTCGTAGCCATCGTCGCCATAGTACATCTTGTGCGGCACTACGCTTTTCTTCTCACGCTTTCGCCTTACCATCCTCCACTTTCCGCCTCGTGGTACCGCTGCACCCTCCTTCTCCGCTTTCCTCCGGGAGCTATCTTGGCTCTCGCCGTCGTTCATCACCCGCTGCGCTCCGCGTTTGCTCTTTCACTGTGGTCGTTCGCTCGGTTACGAGGTAAGAGGCCGACGCTCGCCGCAGGAACGGGCGCCTAAGAGCAACGCTCTAAAACGAGCAGAGGCCTTGCAGTCTGCCTTCGAACGTCAAGTGCCACAGTGATTTCAACGTGCGCCAGACGTCAGCCTGAGCGGCCACCTTAATACAGTCATCCAGACTGCGGAAGGCAGGCCCTATGTGCTTATTTCTTGTCTTTTTGAGGCCGGGGCATTCCCGCAGCAAGTGGTGCAGACTGGACAGTGTTCTTATGCTGCATGTCTTACAGGTGACAGCAAGCGCGGTGGAGGAACGTATACTTCGTCCCGTGGAAGCGCACCCTGCTCGGTGTTGTCTCGTGTGTTCCGTGTTCACCTAGAGGTGGTCATCCACCATACTGGGGCATCATAAGTGAGGGCTGCTCCCGTCCTTGCTTTGTGGGTCCGGACAGGAGCACCACGCGGAAGCCCCTTGGGGAGAGGATGGGTGCCATGTTGCACCCTTGTCCGAAGCTTCCTTTTAGCGCTGTAATCTGCCTTGCTCTCGTAAACCTTCCGGTCCCAAGAGCTTTGGCGCGATAGAGACATCGTCCGTTGGAGCAGATGATCGGGGGTATACCAGCTCGCTCGCCACGTCTTGGGCCGCGCCGTTGCCGACACTGCCCGCGTGTCCCGGGACCCAGTCCACGCCCACCTCAGTTCCGTGCGACAGATGAAAATGCTACGTAGCTTGTTTTATATGCATGGTTCTCCCAATTAAGTACCAACACGTGGAATTCTCAAAAGCGATTTTACGACCTCCAGAGAGTCAGTAAAAACAGTTGTTATCTGGCCGTCTTATGCGGCGTCACGGTTCATCTCCTTCATTGTCTGCAAGGCGAACAGAATGACGTGAAGCTCTATTTTCTTAATTGGCGGCTCCTCTTAGTGTGGAAACACCGCATCCTCGTGCCTGTTGCCACAAGAGAACGCCCCTGCTGAAAGTCGGGACTGCCTGGTCAGCCCTGATAGCTTCTCCAGATAAGGTGAGGACTCCTGCCGAAGAAGCTAACAGTAAATCGACTCTCACCGCTACAGCCAGGGTTCGACTCACTCAACCACTCATTCATGTCGGGCTCGAGACTGCTCAGCAAAGAGCCGCACAAGCCGCAGCTCAACGTCGACGCCGGGCAGATATTTCGGCTTGTAGTCATGAAAACGTGGACAAGAGGTTTCGCCGAAACGATCTCGCACAACAGCCTCCTTGCACCGCTTACTACGATATCCGAGGTTGGTGCTTTTGCTTCTAACGCTGTAGCTGTGCTTCGCGTTTTACGCCAGGCGTGTTTATTTTATTTACTTTTTCAGATGCGAAGCAGCTTATGGCGGGAGCTTTGTCCGTCCCTCCCGCGGCGTCCCACACCCCCACAGCGCATGCGCGTCCCCTCCCCTTCTCTCTCTCCTACGCTCCCCCCTTTCTCTCCTCTAGTAATCCGGAGCGGCCCGCACGACAGGTGGTGCGACAGCTGCATACGCTGCTGGGGGCGCCACGGTAGTTCCGCGGTATGAAAATGACGGAGCGCGCGCACCTCATTCTCTCTCCTGTGCAGCGCCGCGATGAGCGCTCGGGCCGCTGCCGCGAAACCATCTCCCGCTCAAGCTAACCATCTCCCCACTGCTTCGCATCCACACATGGTTCCCTTTAGCGGGAGATGGAGTAATTTTTTTTTCTATTTCTATATGACTTTGTAAAAAATTGTGTGCTGCAGAATATCTTGTTTTCCGTTTTTCTCGCAGAAAATGGCAGAGATAAACGCAGCAAATGGGTGAATAATTAAGCGAGTGGATTAGATAGTTAGTGAATTAATGAGTGGAGAATTAGTGGCTGTCAGAATGAACGAGTGTGTGACCAAGCGAGTGAGCGCGAATGTGTTGATGCGAGTGAGTGAGTCATTGTGCGAGGGGGTGGTTACCGTGTGACTAAGGGAATAAACGATTGAGTGTGCAAGCATACGTGCTTCAGTAGGCCGGCTGTATTTTTGTCACTGTCTCAACGCAATGGCACACGCCACGCCTTCAAGCGCCCTCAAGGACGCTTAATGTGAAATTTAATTTCTGAAGCAGACGCAGTTTTCTTTGAATCTTCCAGTGCAGTATCCACCTTTCTGGGCCTTCTTCTCTTTGCAGTACTTTGAGCATTCGTTGGACCCG
Organism: Dermacentor silvarum; assembly: GCF_013339745.2. NCBI lineage: Eukaryota > Metazoa > Arthropoda > Arachnida > Ixodida > Ixodidae > Dermacentor > Dermacentor silvarum. The sequence continues at coordinate 248,629,081 of NC_051154.1, forward strand.
AAGGGGCAGCCGAAGCTTTTACCTGCGGCAGTAAGAATTCACCAGGCAAGCTCAAAAAGAACGTGAAACACATATTAATATACTATTGTTAAGACACACACAAACGCACACACTGATCCCTAAAGGATATACGTTGTCTTTATAGGAAGGCAACCCGCATGGACCGAGAACGTCCAGCAGCTAGATGCGAGAGTTACAATGCCACACGTAGCTCATACATCAGCACCATCCTGTCAGACATGCAAGTGCTGCACCCTCAAAGAACAGGGTATAACCTCTGGTCTAACCTCTAATCCACATTGGTAGTCTTATATTGCTGAAATGCATGTGCGCAAGAAGTAGCCTGTATCCGGTAAAACATGCTGCTACTCCCTTTAGCCCCACGATGTTGCATGTGGAAATCGCCATTACATACAGATAGGTCTGCGTTGATGTGTTGACGCTACGCATCATTCCAGAGAGAACACTGCGGGCACCACTTAAGAACAGATATCAATGTCACCGCGTTTATCATCGCTATCATCAACATAAATGGAAGAGTGAACAAGAAAAAAAAACGCCTGTTACGAGTAATGACAAGGAAATGTGACGTGTAATCGCTCTGTAGCCAGTTTCTAAGCATGAGGCTTTCCCAGGAGTACGTCTTGGAGTCTGAATTAAACCGCTGTTAGAAATCAGGTAAACCTGGGATGACTATTCTAGACATTGACAAATTCGGTCCTACTGTTGAATTCACCACCTTGTCAGCTCTGATTGACTGAGAGGGCTGCTACGGCCTCTCTGACTGGCTCAAAATGTCGCCATTGCAAAATTTGACAATATGGCGGAAATTGACAATGTTCACACAGTGACAGCACCCCTAAAAACGAAACAATGCATTGGAGAAGTTCCTGAATTCCTGTTCATAGCACGTGATCAGATGAACACTGAAGAGAAAATAAGTTGAGCTGTATTAGTAAATTGCGCTTCTACAATACCAGAAAGACCAAGGTGCAACCACATGCACGCGATTTTCGAGCGACGGCGACGAGCCTGTGCCAGGATTTGCCGTCGCGGAGGGCGATCTGCCGCTGTCGCTGGTCGCGTCACCGATTTTTTGTCCACCAGAAAATTTCGTTTACCGCCCGGAAGTCCGCGCGGCGACTTCCATTGGGGACAGCATGATTGCGCAACAACATGGCAGCAACAAGTCAGCCCGCTTCAATCTGAATTTCGCTCTTGCAACTTGCGCTCAGCCGTGACAGCAAAAAAATAAATATTAAAATCAACCATCGCTTCGTCTTACCTCAAGCTGAGGACAAAGCACCGGCATTGGCATTTTCTTGCCGTTATTATGGAGATTAGTAATTAGTTTTGACGCTGTTCGGCCTGAGAAGCCACTGAGAGCCGTTAAAGTGTTTTGAGTTGTACTCACCAGATGGGGCGCCATACATAGCATTTCACACTAAAATCCCTATATAGTAAAAGTATCGCCACCTACTCTTTCCTCCGCCGTCTCCTCTCCTAAAAAACTTGTTTCTTTCTTTACTTTTTGCTTGCGAAAGCAAGTCGACGGTGGCGCTCCTCGAAAGCCCCCGTTGAAGCTTTCAGGCCGGAAGCGCGCCGCCGCCGCCGCCGGCCACGGCGGCTGCGCAGAATGACTTTCAATATGGCTCTAAGGCGAAAAAAAAAACAATATCTAGAGAAGTGAAAGTGCGCGCTATCATCGTCCAATCGGAGATGCAGGAGAGAGAGAAGCGGCATTCTTCAAAGGATGGCGGTACTTTTCCGAAGGTATAGGGGCTGGCGCAAGGTATAGGACACTGGCGGCATGGAACGGATTTTAACTGTGGATGACAGCATAAAAAAAAGCTAGATCTAATACACCTTGGTTAAAACATTGCCCTCGTGGTACGTTTGCTACTTCTTTACGGGCGTATTATTGTATTTATTCTTACAACAATGTAATTTTGTCGCTACTTTTCCTTTTCGCGACGCAGCGTCCACGTGTAAAACATCATGGGGTCTTACGTGCCAAAACCACCATCTCATTATGAAGCACGCCGTAGTGGGGGACTCCGGACTAATTTGGACCACCTAGCGATCTTTACCGTGCACTTAAATCTAAGTACGCGGGTGTTAATTCTCACAATTCGCCCCCATCTAAATGCGGTCGCCGTGGCCGCGGATTCGATCCCGCGACCTCGTGCTTAGCAGCCGAACACCATAGCCACTAAGCAACCACGGCGGGTCGTCCATGTGTAGCACCACGTCGCATCGCGACAACATGACAGGGTCTGCCTGTCGCGTCGCTTGTCGCTGTAGCTTGAGCATCGCGTGCCTGTGGTTGCCACATTGCCAGAAAGGACGCAAAAACGAAAGATAAGTGTTGACGCTGCCTTGAAGTTTCCGCGAGACATCGCCGGAACGTCATGGATTTTGACAACGTCGCCAGGGGCCTAGTCAATTGTTTATCACCAAGATGGACTACATTGTATTCTAACAGCGCCAAAGAATTAACCAGCAAGTTTCGAAACCTTTTACTGCGTCACAGCAGCCCAAGTGAGTGACGTTACATTGACGTATCGGCGCTGAAACGTCTGAGCGAAATTCAAAGCTTGTTTGGCATTATTTCGCTTCTAATACTCAACCTCTTCCCTCCAAATTAACAAAAATAAAATTTTGAGTGAATACTTCTTCCGTATAAGCCGATTTATTGTCTGCCTTTATGTGTCCCTTTAGCAGGCTGCTTCAGCGACGCTGTCGGCTTGAACGCTGCCCGCACTAAGCGAGAGTAGGGATAAGCTGGCAGCTACTGTAAGACGACTCTTTGGTGTATACGTACTTAATTAGGGCAGGTAACGGGCCTTGACGAAATTTATATAACTGAGACATTTTCAAAGCTTAGAAAGAACAAAAATAACCACATTAGAAGCAGACAAGAGAGACGACATTATGGAAAGGGCGCTGAAACTTCCACCGTCCTTCTTGTTTTGTTGTCCTCCAGGATGCTATCGGAACTCGCTACCAGGACGAAGGTGCCAGTACGTGCGCGTCACCATTTGTAAGCGGTCCGTGGGACTTCCGCGTTTATTCAACGCCGAGTACGAGGTAAAGTCCCGCGGCGTCAAAGGGCCGATGAAGTGACACTGCAGGCTTTTAGAGACTAGGTTTCAGTAGTTATGTGGTAATTACAGGCACCGAAGAGGAACAAGCATCGCAGTTGTGTCGGTGGGGCTGTGCTTGCGTTTTTGATACCTTTGCCGGTTGTGAGATTTGCCTCGCGCGCATACGCTAGGCCAACACGTTATTTTTAGACACTATAAGTAACGGTGACAATGATATTAAAGGTGTACTTTAAGCAAAATGAAGACTAGTAATGAAAGTTCCACACTTACGGATGACCATGAAAGCACGTGAACAGACAGTGGCACGTGCGGCGCAGCAAGGCCCCAGATAATCTGCGAAGAAAAGCAACAGTAGCACAATTAACCTAACGGGACCTTCGTGATATGCGTCAGTAATGAGAACAAAAGCTGGCTGAAAGTGTTCTTGCTTTTCATGAGCCGCTTTCAGAGGCGCTACTTGGTTAGAATCTGTGTGGATCTATAATTTGGCGGTTTCGACAGCGTTCAGCGTGGTTGCTGATTTGGATACCGCCGACTGCTGTGAAGTATTGTGCTCGAGGCGTCGTGCACGTTATTGGCATTGGTGAAGACATTGCAGAAACTTATCCTAAAGTACGCTTACCGTTACTGCGTTGTGGTGACCTTGAACTACTGCATTAATAGCGAAATAGCGTATGAGGTTCGCCACCGAGTGCTTGCGATATGGCTTCAAGCAATTTCTACACTTATCAGGCAAGCAGCATTCAGCACCAGATATTATACGCCTAGTAACATATATAAGACAAGGCTTTGCTAATAGAGGATTAGGAATGAAATAACGAAACAGCTCTTAGAACCTTTGAATAAACAGTCGCCGGAGAACACTGGCTTATCACATCCTTGTTTGTCCCTATTACTCAATGGCCTCTGGGCCTTGTAAGGTATTCTTTATAAATAAATAAATAAATAAATAAATAAATAAATAAATAAATAAATAAATAAATAAATAAATAAATAAATAAATAAATAAATAAATAAATAAACGATGTGACATGAGTGGATACGGAAAAAAGAAGGTTCAAAATTTTGTCTTTTGACAAAAAGAAAACATAGATTTCTTTCCGGGATATAATTATAGCTAAAACGCTAAACCACATAGCTTGCATTCGTAAAGTGCAAGGTTATTCGAAAATGACTAATTCGAAATGAGATCTAAGATGCATCCAAGCAAAGGCGATTCGAAGGGGCTGTCACCAGCGGTCATCGCGAACTACACCGAGATCTTCACGGCCACGCCGTCAAGCACTATGAAGTGCAATGCTATAGATGTCATGACGCATTGGCACATTTTCGGTTGTGTGCGCAGATCAGTGCAAACAGGTCCGGTCAGGTTTTGGCTAAATTAGAATGCTCACGCTGGCCAATAAACGATGGACGCTCTAAAAAAAAAAGCACAAACGTTATTGCAGTAGTAAAAAAAACACCAAATCGAATCCGTAGGGCCCTGCTAGGTTCGTGTAAATCACTCTTCAGCGTTTAAACTGCTAAAGCGCAAGGACTTAGTGATAAACATGGCAGAAAACTGTGCAGTAGGATTGCTTCTACAACGTTGCATCTCCTTAATCTAAGAACGTGACAACGCTTGGTGATTTTTGAACATATAATTATGTACGTGTATTTGGCAGTTTCCTCTCCATGCTTTCCAATCATTTTGTTCTCCGAAATTTTCTTTGTTCGCATCGACCCTCATCTGGTTTATAATATTGCGGGTTCAAAATAGGCTCACACACATTAGCAGCCATCCTTATTATTACGATAAATTTCACGAACTGGCAACCACAAAGCTGAGTGCTCCTGTCTTACCTGAAATTATTAGAAGAGTAATGGTAAAGGCGATCATCTTCATGTTTGACCGCGAACACAGATGCCGAAGACAGAGAGTGCGGTAGGGAAGTGACGCCTGCAATACAATCAAGAAAGGACATCTACAATGCCTAGCCGGTATACGCAACGCTTACGCCAAAATGGGCGTGCTAGATTTTGAACTCTGCTTGTGATACTCAGGTCGCAGTTTACATGGCAAATCAACTGCTTTAGCCACCTGCGCAATGAACATGTTCACACGGAAAGTTACTACAACAGGTCCAGGAATTAGGGTCATCAACAGCCAGTGCTTCTAGTGACTGCAAGCTGGAAAAAAACCAAAAACAGGTGAGGTTTCTGGGGGAAAACATCTTTCTTTCTTTCTTTCTTTCTTTCTTTCTTTCTTTCTTTCCTTCGTTCTTTTTTTTTTCTTGCGAATAGGTAATCACAGCGGTGATCATTAACAAAATTACCGGATGAAATAGATTATGCGGGTTCTAGCATCACATCCCACATAATCGGCTCTTTTCTTTTTTGAGGGCTGAAAAAACCTAAATTAGGAAATTTTACGCGCCAAAACCACGATCTGATTGTGAGGCACGCCGTGGCGTGGGATTCCGGTTCAATTTTGACCACCTGTGGTTCTTTAACCTGTACTTAAATCTAAGTACGCGAGCGTTCTTGCGTTTCGCCACCGTCAAATGCGGCCGCCGCCGCCGGGATCGAACCCGCGACCTCGAGATTAGCAGCACCGCGCCGTAACTACCGCGGCGGGTTTCGATGGCCGAAAACGTGATTCAGTTTGAATGCTAAAGTTGAGGTATGGGAGTCAAGTAAAAGCTTCCAAATTTGGGGGCATTCTTCATTCTTGCTCCGGGAAAAACAATTAGCGAAGAAACGAATGTGCACATTGAAATGTTTCAGGGAATCTACGAAATACAAATGGGGCTGAGAAACGCATGTCGCGGTGTTAGTGAAAGAAAAGGAGGTGTTCGTCTTCACTGAGACAGTCATGAAAAACGAGAGCGCTGCTTATGTGAACGAAAGTAGACTTATTTTGTGAGCGGTAGTATGCAGTCTCATAGTTCGATATAGAGGCGTTTTATATTGATGGAATTCATAGAGTTTCGCTTGTCCCCCCAGCGAGGCAGTTAAACAAAAGCTTTAAGAAATATTTCAGCGAATTGACAGATTAGTGATCAGAGTTCCCATCCTTATCACACATGTGTTCAGTATCATTTTGTCCTTGCCTGCAACGCGCTATATTCACTGCTCTTGCGGGTCATACCGTTTTCTGCTCGCACATTGGTCATGACACGATGCGAACAGCAAAATCTAGAAAGCCTCCGCACTAACAGCAAAATGCGGGCATTCAGAGACAAGGAGTCGGGAACAACGGACGGCGCGCATTTAAAACCGCCAAAAATCTCGATCGTGCATTTACCGAACAGAAATGGGCGACGACCTGGTGACGGTGTCCTCCGGTGTCCTGCTCGCAGGTTATCGTGGCACAGTACGACTGAACACGAAGACGTCGTGTTCGTTGAAAAAGAGAAGTTGGCATAACTGCGGTGCCGCCTCTTCAAGCCGTTTGTCGCTAAGACGAGGCCGTCAAGCGCACACGACCTTCCCCACGCTGCCGCGTGTCCACTTTGACGGAGTTGAAAGGGAGCATAATGGGTTGACGTCGACAGACCGGCTGACAAGGGCCGTTCAAAAACTGGCGCCGCGCACTTCAGAGCTTGGTCACGACGAAGTTGGATCGCGTGTAGGGCCGAAGTCATCGATTGAAAGGGAGGGGTGAAAATGTATTGAAGCGTCCTCACTTGCATGGCGTTCAAATTGCGGCGATTCTGCTCAAAGCGTGAATGAAGCGTTTGTGAGCACCAAGCGTGTGGAAAAGTCAAGTTCATAAACGCTACGCCTCACTCTCCTTCGAAGGTGGACTGAAGCGCTCAACTCAAGTGACGGGTCGTGTTGGCCGTGACAGTTTTTTTTTATTACCATGCACAGAATACTAGTGTGATCTCTTACTAGGACGGTGAAGCTGCAGGGATGCACTTTCGAAGGAAGCCGCCCGAGGAGGATCGACGAGCGCGAGTAAAAGGAAGCTCTGAAATACGGGTGCTCCGTCTTGCTTTGCACTGTAGCTTTAGTCATTAAGGCGCGTGTCAGAGCAGGCTTGGCCGCCGGAGTACATCTCAATTTATCGGTGTGTGCAAATGCTCCTTTCTGAAACGATCGACTAGTTATGCAGGAACACTATTTCTTCAGAGAACGCATAAGAAGTGGACTGCTCATGCATGACCACATAGACCTGATCCATGTTAGTTAAAGTTTCACAGATATACGTATATTCTAAAACACCCCAGTGGAGCGTGAGGCTGCAATATTTTGATGGCAATTTGCCATGCAGTTACTCTTTCGTCACAAAATGCAAAATCTTTCTTTTTGACTATATGCGTACGCTGTTCCAACATGTTCACGCTAAACTTTTTTGCAGCGAAGCTGTTAAGGGCTCAGTCCCCGATGATCGTGTCCGCGTGTAGAAAAAAAAAACTCTCATTGGCCGTATGCTGTATGTGCGAGTGAAAGTGTGCGAGGGACGCGCGCTTTCACGGAGAGCGAACACACGGCGGAGAGCAAACGCGACTTCTTCCGTCGCGGGAAGTCTTCCGTCGCGACTTCTTCCGTCCCTTCCTCCCTCCCTTCCCCGTTGGGGGAAGGGAGGGAGGGAGGGAGGGAGGGGAGGCGACGTTTAGCTGCGGCACCAAATGTGTATCTTGCGACCGGGCGCAAGGGGAACTGACGACTCAATCACAGTCTGAGAAGATTTAACATAAAAGGCATGCACTGCCGGTGTTTTGTTTCATGACATTTGTTTTGGGGTTGTCATTCTCAAAATTCTGAGGAGCTGCATAAATTTGGACATGTAGCAGCACCAGCAACGCGCAGAACTGTTGTCGACGGCGGCAGCGTTTTGCCCGCGTTCGCACCGAACGCGCACGGCGTTGGTGACGTGTTTGGGAAGCACGTGCCAACCTTTGCCGTACACACTGTGGCGGTGTACCGTAGGGACCATAAGATCATGGTCCCTGTGGTCACTAAATAAATGAAAACCACTGGATCATATATATTTCTCATTCTTTAATAGTTCAAATAACCAATTACACCATCACATCTTAATAGTCATAATTGGAAATACATAATTCTCACCATAGTACAGCTTCGCTGATCTTCCATCTCCAGCCCAGTGGGCTGACAGTTCTTTTTTTTTTTTCTGTACGCTTCCATACCGTCTCTCGAGCAGCTCCAATGCACTACACTACACTCTCATACTTACCTGCGAGTCACTGGTGCTCGCCAAGGAAAGCGTAATGTTGTGACAAAATGTACGACAAAAGCGTAATGGCGCTGTTGTCTTCTGTTTATGTGCGCACTTAACCCTCTCGTGCTGAGTGCTACTTTCGCAATCAATTAGGGGCGTTTTACCACGCTTTGAGTTCACACCCATTCCAAGCAATTATCGCGCGGATTTTATGAAGAAACTGTAGACCTTAGAAGTTTATGGCGATAGGACATAATCTGTTGTCTCACATTACGCCCCAAATATCTATCGCAAGCGCTGTTTCGCTCAGCGCTTTAGAATTGGGATATGTGTGTGTGTGAACACACACACATGCATGCGCGCGCACCCGTACGCATACACACATTGAAACACGCGCGAGCGCATCTTCTTCTTTCTGGGGTTTTACGTGCCAAAACCAGTTCTGATTATGAGGCACGCCGTAGTGGGGGACTCTGAATTAATTTTCGGAGTTTCTGCATTTCATCCCCATCGAAATGCGGCCGCCGCGGCTGGGGTTCGGTCCCGCGACTTCGTGCTCAGCAGCGCAACACGTTGCCAGTAAGCTACTACGGCGGGTCATAGATACCGCAATTAGATGCGTCAGCCAAATACGTAAAAACTGCATACTACAAAGTCGGGTTGAGTTTTGATGTTTTGCATGAAGATAAAAATAAGACAAATGAGGATGGGCTGCTGATAACGCTGATAGACGTCCAGTCTTTTTTTTTTTATTTAGGTAACGAAGGATTCTTTCCCATTTCGGGGAGGGGATGAGGAGGAGGGGGTCTTATTTGAATGCTTAGTCCACGCGACATACCTGCAGACTGCCCAGTTCTTGTTCCAAAGAAAGTAATCATAAATCCTTGGCAAAAAAAAAAAAAAAAGTCATGAGCCATTCCAGTCTGCGAAGGTGGATGACCAGCGAAGCTGTTTAGCGCCCGACACAGAGGGGACAAAGCATTTTGAACAAAGGTTCGAACAAATTTATTGTCCTTATTGGTGGTTATCGTGACAGTAGGTACGCACACGCATTCGCGTATCACCTCTGTTATTAAATCTTGCCGTCACGTAAGACAATGATTGGCTCATACCCCTTAAGCAATGGCTCATACCACTGTAAACGCGGCCTCCCCATTACGACGACAGAAGAGAAGTGACCTTGTGCGCTGGAATGATGAGCGGCAACGGAGCCAGCTGCGGAAGGAGACGACGACGACGAACGCGTGAGCAGGGGCACGAGCCCTTTCGCGTTGTTGCGCCGAGGGGCGCCAACGAGTCAGTTCGCAGGTTGTTCGCGGACGATGGATTTGCCCTAGCCATATACAGATTCGCTGTAATACAGAAATGTTTTTTTTTGAAAGATAAATAACACAAAGCATCACAAAGCAAAGCGAGAAACCAGATCCAAATGTGATCTGGACGGGGCGATGCTGTGTATATACGAGCACAATTCACGCACAGCTATCCCAAAGTGTGTGACGGTATGCGCGTCGGTCCTAAACAACAGCCGCGTGCGGGCTGCCCAGGGTGTGACGGAACGAACCAGCAGAGCGCAAATTTCATCGTGGTGAGGCCATTTGCATTAGTAGTTCTTCAAGGAACACATATAATCAGCTGCCCGGGTAGCTCAGTCGGTAGAGCGTTAGGCTTTTAACCTAACGGTCCAGGGTTCGAGCCCCTGCTCGGGCGAGCATACTTTTTCGTTAGTTTTTTTTTTTTCAATTCGCCTAATGATTATTACAGTGACGAAGCGGAGTATCGATTTCAATGTCAGTTAATGCTTTTGTTCACCTGGTGTCATCATGAGAATATGTTCCAAGTGGATCCGCCTTGCGAACTTCCCGACTAGAATTTGTCAATTGCAATATATGTCATAAGGCAATTAGCTAAAAACCTAATTAGTGAACATTTCTTAACTAGTTGATTATGCATTTTAATTTCTTGTGCAAGTAATGTCCGCCTCTTCGAGTAGACCAGCTCATGGACTAGAATTGTCCTATCTGCACCAGGAATTTCTTTTTTAATTTGAATGTGTTCGCTGAAATATCTGGTATACTTCCAAGCGGTATATTTCAACCAGGTGAGACACGATGGTCCAGGTGAGCCAAACGAGTTGGCTCATTAGGCGGAAAATCTGGCGTTGGCGTCACCACGATGGTCCATGAGTGGTTAGACCATAGTTAAGTGAGCCTAGTGATCTTCGGTGGTCGCAATGCTTTTGCCTTCATCCACGTAGGGATAACTAAGTGCCCCTAGAATTTTTTTGTTCTGGTTAGCCTCCTTGCCTTTACCCTTTCTTCTGTGTCTCTCTCTCTCATATTGCTCATGGCGGGGTGATTTTATATTGTCTTATAAGGCGGGAGAAGCGGGGTCTTGTCAGAGGTGTCGCAAGGTCCGATGAAGAGTTGGGCATAGAAGTAGCGCATGAAAAGGACAAACTAGAGGGACGCTGGTGGTAGTCAGAAGAAAAGCGTGCCGGAGATGTCCAGCGGCTGCAGCAGTGGCAAGTGATATGCCCGATGCGTCGGCAGTTAAGACATATCGGCTTGTCGCCCATGGCACGTCATTCAGACGGATTGCGCTGTCTATAAGACTAGTAAGAGGAGCGAGGTTGGAACGTGGGTGGAGTAAGAGGTTTCGAGTGCACAGGACAAACGGAGTGAAGGCCGACTTTGGACAGTTATTGACGGACGACGGCCTGGACCAAGCAGATCGTCGCCGGAGAAGGATCAGATGACGGGAATGAAGTGGCCACCGGTTGTGCTGCTTCGACCTCACGACGAAGGATGTTGGTTAAGTTGTCACATCGTGAGGGCTGGCCGGAAGAGGTTGTCACAAGATGATGTAGCAGCTGTGCTAGGAAGGTGCGTGATATGTTGGGATACCCGGCGGCTTTTAGCATGCTCGAGACGACGGTATTCCTTGAGTATCGTATCGATGCTGGTGACGTTGTTAAACGCCAGGAGATTGAAGGCGTCGTCAACAATGCCTCTGAGGACGGGACCAACCTTCTCGTCCTCCAACATGTTCGGATCGGCCTTGCTACAAAGGCCCAAGACGTCGAGAATATACGACACGTAGGACTCGGCCGACGTCTGTACGCGTGTGGCAAGGGCCTTCTTTGCATTGAGTTGGCGACCAAAATTACTACCAAAAAGGTCGCGGAGCTTCTCTTTGAAGAGATCCAGCTCGTGATCTCCTCTTCGTGAGTCTGTAACCACGCCCGTGGAGTGCCGTCCAGGTAGAAAAGAACGTTATAATAGTCGGATCGCACCTGCGACTGGTGGTGACAGATTCGTACAAGCGGAGCCAGTCCCAACTTCACGACTGCCGACTCCGATTAAAACGCCAGGATCCCGAGGGGGAAATGGTAACGTAAGTCATGGCTTCAGATGTAAAGGCTTGCGTAGTCGAAGTGCCGCCAGCTGGAACCGAATTTGCATTGGCGGCATTGCGACCACTGCGAAGCTCCATGGCTGGTACGTGAAACGTCCACCTCCATCAAATAATGTTACGTGTAGCTGATGCCGAAGGCTATTTACAATTTATTTACGCGGAAGCCAACGGAGGCCAAGATGGCGGCGCTGTATCAAGCGGGAACACGTCGTCATCCCCCTCTTCAGTGCAGCCACACGGTGGCGGCCGTATCAATATGTACGAAGTGGCACCCCTGAGGCAATCCTATACTGAAATACGTTATAAAGTTGAATCTACAGCCTGGGTACAGCGTACTAGAAGAGGGTAGTTGGTTCAGGGAGGGCCCGTGGCTGAGGCTCCTTTTATTGACGTCACCAGGTGGTGCCACTTCAGCATGGGCTGTAAACTTGAAGTCCTTGGGTTCAGAGATAGCACGGGCAAAGTAAACATGTCCGCTGTAGAGATGAGTAAGAGGCCGTTGGAGGTTTGGTGGCAGAAAAGTAGGGAGACCACAAACAACGGAGACGTACAAAAACAGAGTTCCCAGTAATGGTTCAAATAGGTTGATGCCTGGAATTATTTGTATTGGTGTGTTTCTCAAAAATAAAGGTAGGACATTAGGCAAAATAATAACAAGAGCTTGGTGGCGCAACCCACCACCCCACTTCAAAGCGGACGCTCATCGCATCCATCCATTCATCCATCCATCCATCCATCCATCCATCCATCCATCCATCTATCCTATGGAAGCCGCCGTGTTTACCCCGACACGCTCTGCAACGACGGCTCGTGGCGCCGGCTGCGCTTGTGAATGTTTGTAGCTTTATTTTTATTATTTTTTATTCAAGGTCCTCACATGCTCCGAAGTGGAGTAATGCGTGAGGGGGTCTAAGAAAGACTAAATATATTGAAAAGAAGAGGGAGCCAACTCGTTACATAAAATTTGGCAGTATATGAAAGCAAGTGTTATACAATAGATAGCCGTAGAAGTCAGTTGTTGCGTATACGTGGTTAGGCTGCAGAAAATCAACAACTGTGGAAATGCACACGCAATTCTTACAATTACGTGTCACACATGAAAAAATTATCAATGAGAACCTACTCTTTCGTATGCAGAGATCACTCAAACAATACATGGACATTCTGTAAAGAGTCTGGCTACTTAATCTTTAAAAGTGACAGGATCAACACTACATTGGAGATAGCGAAGATAATTAATAACAATTAATTATTTACCTAATTACAAAATTATTTAGGTACTATGAGTAATGCAAACCAACAGCACACATGGGAGGATTGTTTGGCTGATTAATTAAATAATTACAGGGAATTAGAGAGAAATTAATAAATAACTAATAATTATTTATTCGAAATTCATAAACTATTCAGTTATTTATTTTGTAGCATCCGGCATCTACTTATGTCTCCGCCAATTTTGCGACACTACGACCCGACAGCTCCTACTGATGTGCCCACAGATGCCAGCGGCGTCGGCCTCGGCGCTGTTCTTGCCCAACGCAAACAAGGGTTTCCTGAATATGTCGTCGCTTATGCAAGTCGCACTCTCAGCTTACGAAAGCTGAGACAAATTACACTGTGACAGAAAAAGAATGCTTGGTCATCATCTGGGCTCTGACTAAGTTCCGGCCTTATTATATGGTCGTCCTATTTGACGTAGTCACGGACCACCATGCACTATGTTGGCTGTCGTCCTTGAAGGACCCCTCGGGCCATCTTGCTCGATGGGCACATTCACCTGCAGGACTACGATGTCCGGGTGCTGTACCGCAACGGACGCCAGCATTCTGACGCCGACGCCCTCTCGCGCTCTCCCTTGCCTGACAATGCCTGCTCCTACTATCCGATATTATTGTTTCTTCGCTCGACCTTAACACCATCGCTTCTGAGCAACGCAAGGACCATTGGATTGCCTCCCTTATAGACTTACTTTCTAGTTCGTCGGCACAACCAAGCACTCGTACGTTGCGTCGCCAAGCACGTCATTTTGCCATTCGCGACAACCTGCTTCACAGACGCAATTATAACCCCGACGGGCGCCAGTGGTTGTTAGTGGCATCCCACAGTCTGCGTTCCGAAGTATGCGTAGCTTTCTATGCTTATCCACAGTGTGCGCACTCCGGAGTTTTCAAGACTTACCAGCGCCTTCAACAGCGGTATTACTGGCGCGGGGATGTACAGCTACGTTCACAAGTTTGTTCCCTCTTGTCCCGGTTGCCAGCGCCGGAAATCTTCACCCCGCCATTCGCCCGCCGGTCTGCAACCTTTACCTTGCCCTACCCGGCCGTCTGGGCGCGTCGGCATCGCTTTGTATGGGCCCCTTCCCCTGACGTCCGCTGGAAATCGCTGGGCCATTGTGACCGTCGACCACCTGACGCGTTACGCCGAAACAGCCGCCCTACCGGCAGCTACAGCACGCGATGTTGCCTCCTTCCTGCTTCGACGATTCATCCTGCGACATGGGCTACCCCAGGAACTACTCAGTGATCGTCGGCGTGTCTTATTGTCCAAAGTAGTTGAAGCCATTCTCAAGGAGTGCCGCGTACGCTGTTCATCGCACAACTGCGGCGTACCACCCACAAACGAACGCTTCAACCGTACGCCATACCAAACCATACAGAACGCTCCAACCGTACGCTCGGGGACATGCTTGATATATACGCCGCCTCCGACCACACTAATTGGGACGCTATTCTGCCCTTTGTGACTTACGCGTATAACACTGCCACTCAGAGCACCACTGGCTTCTCACCTTTTTTCTTACTGTATGGGCGGCACCAGTCGCACACCATCGACACAATTCTACCACACCGGCCGGATGCATCTGAATGTGCGCCCATTTCTGACACTGCAAGACATGCTGAAGAGTGCCGCGATCTCGCACGGGTCTTTACATCCAATGACCTAGAGCGTCAGAAGAGCACACAGGGAGACACCACTTCTGCACCCACCTTCCTTCCTAGAGCGCTTGTGTGGCTCTCGATTCCTTGCGCTACACACGGTCTCTAATCCAAACTAGTGACCAAGTATGAAGGCCCCTACCGTATTGTCGAACGCACATCTCCCGTCAACTACGTGATCGAACCAGTTGAACCTTCTGCGGACATGCGCCGTCGTGGACGCGACACTTTCAACGTCGAGCGCCTCAAGACCTACTATGACCCTGTCATAGTGACCAGCTGTTAGGTCGCCCGACGGCTCCCTATTCGTTCCCGGGGGTGACTGTAGCGAAGAATGCGAACGCCATAGCGGGCCACGCTCTCCAGCCCTTTCCTCGAGAAACGCCGCTCGTGCTGAGAGCTCGGACCTTCAAACAACGGACGGCCCAAACGTCTGGTGTCTTATAAACGCCTTTACAATTTAATTAAGTAATAATAATAAGTTTCACTTACATGAGTTATTTCAAAGTTGGGTTAAAGTAATTCAATACATTACATTGCATTCAGATCTTTATATTGCGGCGACAGTCACAATGTATAATTCAAACTGCAACACCTCGGGTGATAGCAGGCCTTTATTTTAAACGAACGCGTCGTTTGAACTACACAAACTTCAAAAATATCACTAACTACACAAAGTTCGACGCACACGCTAGCGGCGCACAACCAGCACAACTGGCAACAGCAGGAATGAGCAACGGGAAACCGTACGCGACGGATGTTGGCGGTGGCGCTGCTGTCGCATGGGCTGGCATCCGAGTACCGGGCCTTTCCACACTTTTCGCCTCACGGCAATGCATGGCACGTGGCGCCCCTAGCTGAACCCACTACCCCCTTCTAGTACACTGTAGCCAGGGCTGTTTCTTCCTGTAGGCGAAACAGGCCGCCACAATGGGTGGCTCTTGGGAAGGGGCGCAACGCATCGCCTGTCACCGCGCTTCATCAGTATACCTTTCACGAGCTGGATAGGTAGGTAAGTGTTGCGACGCTTGCGTCCTAACCATCTCTGGTCTTCGTGACATTCGCACTGCACAACGGCGTGATTACTGTTTCCGTGTTCTCATCGATCGTCTCCATTCAGGACATTCGGAGTCCACGCTGCACATGTTCGTATACTCCGCGACGACGTACTCTATGGCGTCGAAGCTTACGCCCCGAGGGACCGGAATTTTTACTCGTTGTCCCACGCCATCTCCGGACATATGTGCTTGAGTAGTTGCATGACGCACCTACTGCAGGCCACCTCGGTGTTTCTCGTACTTACGACCGCCTACGGCGCCGCTTCTACTGACCAGGCCTGTACCGCTCTGTGCGCCGCTACGTTGCAGCCTGTGCGCTCTGTCAGCGCCGCAAAAAAACCTGCTGCGCTGCCCGCTGGACGCCTTCACACCATCGATGTGCCCTCAGAACCATTCTTTCGCGTCAGTCTCGATCTTCTCGGCCCTTTTCCGACGTCTACATCTGGCAATAAGTGGGTCGTTGTCGCGAATGACTACGCGACCCGGTACGCGATCACACGAGCTTTCCCCACAAGCTGTGCAACTGAGATGGTGGATTTCCTTTTACATGACGTCATCCTCCATCACGGCGCACCCTGGCAGCTCATTAGTGATCGCGGCCGCACCTTCTTGTCCCGCTCCGTTGAAGCCTTACTTCGTTCCTGTTCTGCCGAGCACAAGCTTTCCACCGCCTACCACCCGCAGCCTCACAGAGCCGCTGAATTGCACGTTGACAGAAATACTGTCTATGTACGTTTCTGACAACCTCAATGATTGGGACAGCATATGTTACCCTTTGTGACCTTCGCCTATAATTCGTCCCGTCACGAGACCACGTACTGGCTTTTCACCATTTTACCTTCTGTTCGGCCGCCACCCTACTCTGCCCTTTGACACATTACTTCTTCCTCGACGCACACTCCCACTGAACATGCTCAAGACGTCTTCGGCCGGGCTCACACGGCGCGCCAGATTGACGGCTCCCGGCTCACTGAGTCTCAAGCCGCGCAGAAGATTCGGTACGACAGCCGACATCGGTACGTTCGATTTCTCCTGGCTCCGTTGTCCTCCTATGGACACCACGTCGCCGCATCGGGTTGTCTGAAAAGCTGATGCCGTGCTACACAGGGCCCTCTCTACTCGATATTGGGTCAGCTTGGCGATGTCAACTACGAGATCGCCCCGCTGGACTCGCCTGTCCCCCACTGACGTTGTGCATGTGTCTCGGCTGCAGCCTTACTTTGCCGCGAGTTCACGTCCCTCATAGTTAGCGGCCGAGACGACGCCTTTACAGGCGGGGGTTATGTTACGGCGCAACCGAGTGTGTCGCCAGTCAGAAACAGACGATTTTGACATGTGGAGCCGGAATGGGTCTCGACAGCCATCTGGTTTATGTGTCGTTGCCACTCTTGTATATATTGTAAGTACATATTTATCTGTGACTTCCGCGTCGTAACAATATGGACACTCCAAGCGCATTTATGCCGTCGGCGTCGCCGTGAGGTTCCGTATAAAGTCCAAGGGCGATAAAATCGTCGCAGCGCGCCGTATTCTGTATGTGCGAGTGAAAGCGTGCGAGGGTGAGCAGGCGATCGCGGCTCAATCTCGCGTAAGCAAGGAAGGAAGCGGGGAAGAAGCGCGTCGTCTTCCGTTGCGCGCAAGGCTCCGGGGGGAGGATAGGGAGGGGAGGGAGGGGGGGGGGAGGCACGTTCTACGGGCGGCCCGCGCGGCCGCGCGCCCGCCCGGGCTGCCGTATCTTGAAAGCCATCTGCGACGGGGACAGAATACGCCCTGCGCTGCTCTCGCGGCGGAGTTCGCGTTGATGCGAGGCGCCCCACGAAGGTCAATTCGCTCGCTGCTGGTACCGCGTTTCTTCCTACCAGCGTTTCGACAGCCAGTTTCCGCGGTCATCGAGTGAGATGTGTTCATGTTTGCTTGTGCGCGCGTGACACAATGCTTGTCAATTTAGTAAGTATGCCTATGTTAACAAGTTTATACAGCCGATAAAACCACTATCCTTACTTTGTATAGCTGCCCACTGGTATCCAGTATGGTTGGTATCTCGGCGTAAATATTTCTGAATATATATACGAAGCTGATTTGTGTGAAGAATGCAATTACCAGCACACGGGCTTATAAAACCCCTGTATGCTGACCGATAAGGTAGTGCCAGTGAGTGCACCCTTCTTCTGCATAATAAAAAATAATTCTACATAAAATATGAACACATAGTGTCGGCTCATATGTATCTCTAAAGCGCATTGAGCTTTTTAAGGAATGGGGTATTATATTTAACAGTAAAGGAGGACAACAATAATATGCGCGTCTTCGAAGCACTAGTTTTGTGTGTACAGCAAATAGTCACCGTTAAAACCAAGGAAATAACATAAATGTTATATTTCTACAACAGGAAATTTCTCTCAAAAGGGAGCTATAAAGATTCACTGATTTATGAAAGGTATTTGTTTCGTGCTCTTGGTTTCCAAGAGAAGGGAAGCGCGGTCGAGGACGGCAGAAAACCAGGTGGAGTGAGGAAGTTGGGAAATTTGCAGGCGCAAGTTGGAATCAGCTAGCGCAAGACAGGGGTAATTGGAGATCGCCGGGAGAGGCCTTCGTCCTGCAGTGGACATAAATATAGGCTGATTATGATGATGATTTGTTTCGTTTATGGTGAAAAAAAAAATAAAGTGAAAATCTTTCCAACATGTGATATGAAGAGCTTGCGAGTATGCAGTGAGTCAACTGAGTTTTACGGAAACCCGCAATCCGAAAACAATTCCATTACAGGAATATTTAGCGGCGACCTGACCACAACACAAAGCGGCTAAGAGTTGTATTCACAGCTATTAGAGGACCGGAGCAAATTTAAACACACACACACACACACACACACACACACACACACACACACACACACACACACACACACACACACACACACACACACACACAAATATATATATATATATATATATATATAGAAAATGGCAGACAACATGAGCGCCCCAACCAACTGTGTCTATTCACACTCGCGCCGGAAACGGCTAGTTTCCTGGTTAGTATGGCACGTCTTGGCACAGTGATCATTTAGGGCTGGATTCAGCGATTAGGATGGACGTTTCCTCATCTATGAAGCGTCCACTTCAAGGAAACCATGTGGATATTCTTCGCAACATTATCCTAAGATCATATATACACTTCAATTTTTTTTTTCAAACATGTGTACCCATTAGCGCAATTAGGATTTCTGTCTTGGGATTACGGCAGAAAGTTACGATAGTTCCTAAAGTGGCTATAAAGATAGTAGCGGTAAAAAGAGTATTTCTTGTGGAATCTCAACACCATAAATCTTATATATATATATATATATATATATATATATATATATATATATATATATATATATATATATGTGTGTGTGTGTGTGGATGCTTTCTTCCCTATTCGTCCCTGCAGTGCGGCGGACATTAGATGGGATAAGAGCCACCGCCCTCCAATTGCTAGGAGGCTAGAGCAATTTACGCGATTTTAAAAAACGCCATCCGCTGTTCAGATCTTAGTGGACAAAGTTCGCCTTTTTTCGCTCTGATTCTGAAACAGGGAGCAATAGCCCGCAGTGGTGGTTTGGTGGCTAAGGCGTCGCGCTGCTAAGTACGAGGTCGCGGGACCACGGCGGCTGCATTTCGATGAGAACGAAATACAAGAACACGCGTGCATTGGGAGCACGTAAAGGAACCCCTGGTGGTCAAGATCAATCCGGAGTGCCCCACTACGGCGTGCCTCATAATCAGATCATGGGTTTTGGCACGTAAAACCCAAAAATTTAATTTTCAACAGCACCCGAAATGGTGCCCACGCTGTTTTCGATGCTGCCATGACGATAACATGTCGCTGCAGTGACCTGCTGAGGTATCCAATCCGTCATCGCGTGCTTGTACCGTAAGCGACGGAAGAGCCGCCGACACATGAGCTTCGCGTGATAAGAGACGGCGGTGAACCTATTCAAATGAACAAACCAAACGAGGTGTGACGAATTACGTGGACAGTCCTTCGTGCGCTTTTCGTGCGCCCATGGAGTATAGTTTCAGAATCGAAGCGAGAAAATGTGAATTTTTGGCGACGAGCATCTTACCAACGGACGAGGCTTTGAAAACCGTACGGTTTTTGCCTACGAAGGCGCCATCCTGTACCGCTGTCATTACAACATGACTGCTAAAACAGTAAATTAAGCAACCTTAGTTAATTTACTGGTGGACGGACAGCAGGGCTGCTCGAACATTTAATATCCGCTGCGCTTAAGGGAAGAATAGTAAAGAAAGTATCCTCGCATCAATTAACTTTTTTTTGTACTTTCTTTCCATAAACATAGATCATCCGGTACATGTGTAATGCCTTCTTTTTCTTTCATGCGCATTCCTAAACCGCAACTTCCATGGTAGGGCGGAGGGGTGCGAAAAGGGGGCTGGGTGATGGACCTCGATGGGTGTGGGCTGCTACAAGCCCAAACCCGCACCTATAGACCCCGTTCGTCTAGGTGAGAAAACGAAGCAACTCACAAAAACGATTTCATTTAGAATCTTGGTGTTCCCCTTTTTAGGGAGCAATTGAAATTCAAAGCAATAAACCGCTCACTGTAGGAAAAAAATGAGCCTATATCCGAGTTTTAACAGGTCAAAAGCGCTAAAATCATTTCATCCTTTATTTTTTACTCTGTTAGATATGAGTAGAAAAGAGACAGACCATCAGTTTAATCCAGCCGCTACCCGAGGATGTGCAAACCAACGTGACCTAATTTTTACTCTTCCCTCAAGCTCTAAATTTTGTCCTACTGTGAAGGAAATATGTTTTGTTAGTTTCTTTGCTATTTTGGATTACCAGTTCTTTCTAGCGTCCCCCGGGGCACCCCTGTAAATTTTGGCAGACTGTTATTGTATTATGCGTGAACAAATGATCTCAATCTCGAAAGGCGAAGCACTGACTACAATGGCAAGGTTTGGCGTTGCGATTGAACTCCTATGGCGGTGTTCTAACTATACGGGGGTCCGACTATTGCCCGGACGCGACAGACAATTTCTGGCGCCATAAAACGTTTTAACGCGCCGTGTATGGTCTGTAATGACGCGGTAAAGACGCCACTACTCTGCCCGTAAAAATCCAAGCCAGTAAAATAACATCACTTTCAGGTTTTAGCGCTGATATTGTTTTGCACTTCTATTATTTAACTGTCTGAGAAGATATAAGATATAAGCCATGGGCTGGGAATGTTATATTTCACGACATTTGTTTGCAGGCTGCCATCCTCAAAATATTGAGGAATAATTTAGTCAAGGACATAAGACTTGGTTTGAGCAACTTTGGAGGGTTGAATAGTATAGCAATCTACCGTGCATACACGGTACGCATAAACATATAGCAAAGATATACATAAATATATGCGGCGCTCTAAGGCAACGACGACTATGACGACAACGGCAACCATTTGCCTAGAGGTTCCATATAATTGCTATTGCAGTAAAAAAAGGAGCTGCTTACCGGGCCAGGGATTACCACACAATGCATATCGCGACTCCAGCAATTAATGCGACACCAAGCGGCGAGCGCCGGAAACCTCGCACGGAGGTCGGAGCGTCGAAGCACACGTCCGTAACCTTCGTACTGCGATCGGGTGCGCTTCTAGAACAAAACTCCGCAAGGCCGTGGAATGTTGCTACGTCTTGCAGTTTTGCGGCGCCGAAGAGCCACATGAATTGCGAATCTTATCATAAGCTGCGGCAATGGCAATAGTTGTGTTCTCAACATCTTGCTCGAGAAAGTTCTCTTTTTTTTTTTTTCAGGCGAGGGTCGGTTTGTTGATTGTGTAAATAGAACGCGACCCTGTTGCGTCTACTTCGTTTGAAATAAAGCGCTGCAGTGAACTTCAGGAAGTTTGCTCTGAGGTTGTTACTGCCATCGTGATAACGTTCAGCGTATGCGCACTGCAACATGCAGTTTCATGTGATAGCTGGTGTGGTAATACAGTTTATGATGCGAATGTCCCCGCGGTACTCAATCTTTCCTTGATTAAAGCTGTTATATCGGATACATGCGGCGCACAACGCGGAACTACCGCGTATGGTACATCAGCAAAAATCGGTACATCGGAGTTTGAGGTGCTCCCGGGTACCGTCGGTAAATCGTTCTATGTAAGCACAACATGGACTCGCCAGCATGCCAAATAACTATTGGGTGGCATATAGCGGTACGCCTTCCTTGCGGCCTGGACAAGCTACCCGTATAATTAGTGAAAATTAGTAGGCGCTCATTTTAAAATGCGCAATTATCAAACAATTCCATCTCATATCAGTGTCTGAAGGAAAGTGGCAGTTCAGAGGCGAACACAGTTTTGGCCACTTAAAATGCAGGATACGTCATTTATAGAATAACATAGAAAATTAGTTAGATTCATGCAGTAGGTGAGTTAACATTAATTAACACTGAAACACATTTTTTTCTTTAATTAGTTCACACAGCAGCCCTAAGCGACATGTTCGAAAACAGCGGGGAGTAATCAGTCATGGTCAGGCCACGCACCACAAGCCATACCTGCACATATGGTGTGCAAATGTGTATTTTTGTAGTAAGCATATCCAGTTTCTTATTTATCGTTTCTGTTCTTACGAGAGAAACAATGGGCCAACTACTGTAAGCGAAGCCGCAGTCGCGTATACGTTGCGCAAATCTTGTATTTAAAATAGATAACAGGAACGCAAAAGTAGCGGGGAAAGTTCGCCACAGATTCGTAGCGTTCGTAGTGCATGCTCGCGTTAAAGTGCAAAGCTAGATTTTAGGTTCGCTTGCTCTCTGGACTGAAAAGAGCGTGCAGAGTTTGCGCCTTCGCCGAACGAAAATGTGTTGAGGCAACAACAATGAAAAAGCGCGAGCTGGCTGCGCATTTAGTATGCGCGTGCACAGTGGCAACAGCTGATCGAGCAAGTCGGTGCGCTGCTGCCGACCATGTTAAACGTGCCAAAATGAGCAGGTAGTAAATTTTCAGCAATTCTGGCGAGGTCAGCGTGACGTATCCGACTTCGCCGGCCGCTGTCTCGCACGCCGGACTACCTATCCGCGCCTTAACAGTGAATAAAAGCAACACAAGCGTGCTTGTACTTTTCCGACAATGCAGCAGTACACGAGTATTTCGGTTCCACGACCAATGGGTTCAAGAATACATCGGTGATTTTCATCAGAATCTCGTGCGTGTCCACTGTCACGCCAGAGGTTTGCAGACACCGTGCGACCACTTCAGCCTCATTACCCCCTGTGCCTCTCTTAGATCGGCTAAAATGATGTGATTGGCGTCAGCTACCCGCTGTCCTTCGACAAAACAGCGCAAACCGGCATCACACTGCACGAAAATCATCAAACACGGTGGTTGCGGGGACGCGGAGACCTCCGTGCATCCACCATGTTGCACAGTGTAGCCAGACGCGGCCAGATTTCACAGCGCCCCCTGCAGTTCACTTTTGTAGCGAATACGCACTTGGGGCGAGGACTTACGGAGTCGCCATCTGTCGGAAGCACCTCGCTTGCGTAGTATGAGGGATAACGCGGCGCGCTCCTTTATAGGTAAGGCTGTCGGCGCTCAATAAAAACACCACGCGGAGCCCTCCTGCCCATTTCTGTAAGTATACTCTCGAAACGAAGCAAGTTATTTACTGTCAAAATAATAATCTTGAGCAAACAGCGCCTGTAAATCATTCTGTGTTCTCTATCTCTTTACCGAATACATACATTGAACGCCCATTGCGCGCGGTCGCCGCGATTGAGACCCCCGAACCGGTTGCTTACGGAAAAATAGGCAATCGCTGAGAGCAAACTATGTGAAATATGTTCTTATAATGGGCTCTACGGCCAAATGGAGCATAACAGAACGAAACCTCAATGCAACGATCGCACGGGTTCGCAGCGACCGATGCGCGTCTGCATGCTTGTCCGCGCACAATGTTATGCTTTCGCTACGAGCGCGTTTTCCCACCGTGCCGTGAGCTTTAGGCCGGAGCATATATGAACATTTGACAGTACACAAGCAACCATTGTTGCGTGGACGCTATCAGAGCTGTTCAAAAATAATTTCGTTATAACTAGGGACTTCGACGCCTACGGCGACTTGTGATGCGGCCGTCGCGACGATTCAATCTTTTTTTTTATTGCGATAGCAATTATATGGACACTCCAAAGCAGATTTCTGCCGTCGCCGTCGCCGTCGCCGTGAGGTTCCGTATGACGTCAATGGAGATGAAATCGTCGCCGCGCGCCGCCGAACGCTGTATGTGCGAGTGAAAGGGCGCGAGGGACGCGCGCTTTCAAGGGGAGTGAACGCACGGCGAAGAACAAACGCGCGTTCTGCGCCGTGCTCTCTTAAGGGCTGCAGAAGTAGGCGTCTCTTTCCTCCTTTGCAATCACCATATATGTAGAGCAAACGCGCCTTCTTCTGACGCACGAAAGGCCGTGGGGGGGGGGGGGGGGAGGGAGGGAAGGGAGGAGACGGTTAGCTGCGGCATCAAGTGCCTATTTATATCAGAGGCTCCGGCAACAGTCACCAACGCCGCACGCATTTTGTGCGAACGTGGGCAAAACGCCGACGGCGTCGACAACAGTTCTGCGTGTTGCCGGTGCTGCTGCATGTCCAAGTTTATACAGCTGATAAAGCTACTATCATTACTCCGTATAGCTCTCTACAAATTTGCTATCGCAATTGATGCTTCGCCTTTCAGGTGAAACTGCGACAACTTTTTTTCTTTCTAAATTCTTGGACGCTTCAATATCATTATTTCTCAAGTTGCGGCGCACTGATATGTTTATCGGTCTTCTGACCGAGCAATTTACGGCTGATTCTTTTTCCAAATCCAGTACATTCATTGTTTGATGCTAACAGAAACATGAACACATGACATGCCTTTTTTTAATGTGCTTCTTACCGTTCCCTTTCCATTCCAGTGAACTTGCCAGTATCTAGCATCAACAAGTCCGTATGGGGCTCCTGCTTTGCCCAGGGGGCGCTGCGAAAATGGTGCTAAAGAGCGCCCTCTGTCCTGAACTGGGTAGTGCCAAGCTCGGTCGTCTGCTTCGGAAAGCACGTTTACAACATGGCCCGCCACTTTCGGTTGTGTTGTACAACGGACTGCAGCGAATATCGGCCGCCGAATATTTTTTCAGAGGTGGCACGCTGCGTAAAGGCAAGAAATTATGCAACGCCGAATACGTGTACGCCGTTCAAGAAATAAGCGGCGAAGTTTTAGCGCGGTGTCAATCGCAAGTGAAGCGAGTCGCGTACGAAGTTGAACTTCAGGTAGGGTAACTTCAGCTCAGGCGCATAACGCGAGGAAATGCTTTCTATAAGTGAATCCACAGCAGCAATAAGCACGCATCATGTGTACGGAATTGTTCGAGTGCACAACGGTACGCGCCGCGACGGCAGTGGTCTTTCAGCATGCCGCGATGTACGAACGGCTCGAGCGCACGATGGTATACGCGCCGCGACGGCAGCGGTCATTCAGCGTGCCGCGAAACGGCGAGCTTCCTGCAATCTTTGTTGACTGCATGCTGCTAGACAAATAGTTATGCCTGCGCTGTAGTAGCGGCCATCTGTCCCTTTAGCAACTGATAAATAACTGATGCAATGCATATGAGCTCGCAGTAACGTACGTGCGAATCGCGCGCTGCGCCAGCTCGTGTGCTGCTCCCTTGATGTAGCTCTTAAGAACACAACAAGCCAAAGCAACGGGTGATGGCATGTCACCGGCTGTAGTAGCGCCCTAGGCGGCGGATTCTACGTTCATGCTTCTTAAGAATGATTAAAGGAGAGGAAAAGCCTTGAATGTATGTAATTGTAACGGCATTTGCAACAACTTCCTGAAGAAATTATTGCGGGAAAGGCTCGCGAGCCGGTGGCCTTGCGCACCCATGACCGTCTTGATATTTTGCTGTAGGGTTCCCTTTTGCTTCTTACTTAATAAAGCCCTTCGGTTTTCCTTCTTTTCTGTATTGCTTCCTTCCTTCCATCCTTCATTCCTTTCCAATGCGGTGGTTTAAAGCAGCGTACTAACTCTCATGTCGCTAAAGTTTACGCTTATGTGACATTCGAATTTGTACGCTGAAAACCGCAATTGCCGACGGAACGCCTTAATAGGTTCTTTGGTTTCAGTCTTTACTTGCCACTGAGAGCTTTCGGCATTTTTGTAAGATTACACGTTAATATTCTTCCCAACAAACGTATGCAATCGTAACTTTGATGAAATAAACTGCCACAGGAGAACTGGCGACTCAATCACCCACGCGAAAGGAGGAAAGCGGCAAGGCAGCGCGGCAGGCAGTAGGGAGGGGGGGCGGCTTCCACTCTGCCAACAACTGCGCTTGTAGTTTGCGCCGGTGCGGGCTGTCACGCGCACCGTATCTTGAAAGCGATCTCCACACGGCTCTGACCTTTGTAAGCGCTGTGCTTTCGCCGCTCACTTTCCGTTGAAGCGATAGACCGCACGAACCTTCGCTCGCTGCGGTGGCCACGCTTGTTCGCGCCAGCGTTTTGACAGTGGTTGTCTGCGGTAAGCCAGTGTGATCTATTCATGTTTGCTTGAGCACGCTAACACCACGCTTGTTAATTCAGTTACTAAGCGAATGTGTCCAAGTTTATGTAGCCGATAAAACTACTATCCCTACTCCGTATCCCCTCTACTAATTTGCTATCGCAACTGTCTCCTTTCGGGCGAAACTGGGACATTTGTTGACTGCATGCCGCTAGACAAGTAGTTATGCCTGCGCTATAGTAGCGGTCATCTGTCCCTTTAGCAACTGTTAAATAACTGGCGTGGAGTAGAGGTAGAACACCCGACTTCAAATCTGAAGGTCGTAAGTTCGAATCTTGCTCCATTCCACTACATTTTCAGGCATGGAGTGGTGCCTGACACCGGCAAAGAAAAAAAAATACATATTGCCGAGAGCTAGTGGGGCTATACTAGTTCAGGTGCAACCAAACTAGGCAGGCCCACTAAGCTTCATCAAAGTCACTCCCTCACCAGAACAGGAATTGGCCTCCCTGGTGCAGTATTCGGCCACTACCTCCCTGATGACTCCGACAATTAACCCATGGCCCTCAGTCCCCAGTGGCTGCGGAGCACCTGACCAAGGCGGCGGTCAGACCTGCGACGTGGCAGAGGGTGCTAAGAATCTCTGGGTCCGGACAGGCCGCCAATTGAAACTGAACCTGGCAACGTTCAACACGCGCATCCTCTCTAGTGAAGCTAGCTTAGCAGGACTATTTGAGGAATTATCAGGCATTGCCTGGGATATTATTGGCCTTAGTGAGGTTAGAAGAACTGGTGAAGCTTACACAGTGCTGACTAACGGCCACGTCCTCTGCTACAGAGGTCTTCCAGATAAGAGAGAATCCGGGGTAGGATTTCTAGTCCATAAGAACATAGCGGGCAACATTGATGAATTTTACAGCATTAGTGAGAGGGTAGCAGTCGTCATAATAAAGCTGAATAGGAGGTACAAAATGAAGGTAGTGCAAGCCTACGCCCCAACTTCCAGTCACGATGATGAGGAAATAGAACAGTTTTATGAAGATGTGGAATTAGCAATGAGAAAGGTGCAAACTCAGTATACTGTAGTCACGGGCGACTTCAATGCAAAAGTGGGCAAAAAGCAGGTTGGCGAGCAAGCAATTGGAAACTACGGCATCGATTCTAGGAATGCAAGAGGAGAGATGTTAGTGGAATTCGCGGAAAGGAATAGGCTCCGAATAATGAATACATTCTTCAGGAAGCGCACCAACAGGAAGTGGACCTGGAAAAGCCCTAATGGAGAAACAAGGAATGAAATAGATTTCATACTCTCTGCCGATCCAAGCATAGTGCAGAATGTAGAAGTGTTAGGTAAGGTGAAGTGCAGTGACCATAGGTTAGTGAGGTCTAGGATTTCTCTCAATTTGAAGAGAGAAAGAGTGAAATTAGTCAAGAGGAAACAGGCCAACCTAGACGCAGTAAGGGTGAAAGCAGACCAATTCAGACTGGTGCTCGCAAACAAATATGCAGCTTTAGAACAGGAAGATGAAGATAACATAGAGCTAATGAATGAAACCGTAACTAGGCTGATCTCAGAAGCAGCAATTGAAGTGGGAGGTAAGGCACCAAAGCAACCTGTAGGGAAGCTCTCCCAAGAAACAAAGGACCTAATAAAGAAACGACAGAAGATGAAAATGTCCAACTCAAGAGATCAGATAGAATTTGCTGAACTGTCAAAACTGATCAACAAGAAGAAAGTAAGGGATATTCGAAATTATAACGTGGGAAAAATTGAGGAAGCCGTAAAATATGGACGCAGCATGAAATCAGTAAAAAGAAAACTAGGCATAGGACAAGGCAAGATGTATGCACTGAAAGATAAGCATGGTAATATCATCAGCAATTTCAATGACATAGTAAAAGCAGCAGAAGAATTCTATACTGACGTGTACAGTAGCCAAAACAGCCAATCTACTTTCATTCGAAATAGTGATGAACCGGATACAGAAGCTCCTTCTATAACTAGCGATGAAGTTAGAAGGGCCTTGAAAGACATGACCAGGGAAAAAGCGCCTGGAGAAGATGGAATAACAGTAGATTTAGTCAAAGATGGAGGAGATATCATGCTTGAAAAGCTTGCGGCCCGTTATACGCAATGCCTCACAACTTCAAGTGTACCAGAGAGCTGGAAGAACGCCAACATTATACTTATCCATAAGAAGGGAGACGTTAAAGAATTGAAGAATTACAGACCCATTAGCTTGCTTTCAGTATTGTATAAAATATTCACCAAGATAATTTCCAATAGAATCAGGACAACACTTGACTTCAGTCAACCAAGAGAACAGGCTGGTTTCAGGAAGGAATATTCTACGATGGACCATATCCATGTCATCAATCAGGTAATCGAGAAATCTGCGGAGTACAATCAACCTCTCTATATGGCTTTCATAGATTATGAAAAGGCATTCGATTCAGTAGAGATACCAGCAGTCATAGAGGCATTGCGTAATCAAAGAGTAGAGGAGGCATACGTGAATATCTTAGCAAATATCTACAAGGATTCCACAGCTACCTTGGTTCTCCACAAGAAAAGTAGAAAGATACCTATCAAGAAAGGGGTCAGGCAAGGAGACACAATCTCTTCCATGCTATTCACTGCATGCTTAGAAGAAGTATTCAAGCTCTTAGACTGGGAAGGATTAGGAGTTAGGATCGACGGCGAATATCTCAGCAACCTTCGGTTTGCAGATGACATTGTCCTATTGAGCAACAATGGAGAGGAATTACAACAAATGATTGAGGACATTCATCGAGAACGTGCAAGAATTGGGTTGAAGATGAATATGCAGAAGACAAAGATAATGTTCAATAGCCTGGCAAGGGAACAAGAATTCAGGATCGCCAGTCAGCCTCTAGAGTCTGTAAAGGAATATGTTTATCTAGGTCAATTACTCACAGGGGACCCTGATCATGAGAAAGAAATTTACAGAAGAATAAAATTGGGTTGGAGTGCATACGGCAGGCATTGCCAAATCCTGACTGGGAGCTTACCACTGTCGTTGAAAAGAAAAGTGTACAATCATTGCATACTACCGGTGCTAACATATGGGGCAGAAACTTGGAGGTTAACAAAGAAGCTCGAGAACAAGTTAAGGACCGCACAAAGAGCGATGGAACGAAAAATCCTAGGAGTAACGTTAAGAGGCAGGAAGAGAGCGGTGTGGATTAGAGAACAAACGGGGGTAGACGATATTCTAGTTGACATTAAGCGGAAGAAATGGAGCTGGGCAGGCCATGTAATGCGTAGGATGGATAACCGATGGACCATTAGGGTTACAGAATGGATACCAAGAGAAGGGAAGCGCAGTCGAGGACGGCAGAAAGTCAGGTGGGATGATGAGGTTAGGAAATTCGCAGGTGCAAGTTGGAATACGCTAGCGCAAGACAGGGGTAATTGTAGATCGCAGGGAGAGGCCTTCGTCCTGCAGTGGACATAAATATAGGCTGATGATGATGATGATGATGATGATGAAATAACTGATACAATGCATATGAGCTCGCAGTAACGTACGTGCGAATCGCATGCTGCAGCGCGAGCTCGTGCGCTGCTCGCTTGATGTAGCTTTTAATGACAGTGCTCGAACATCGATGTGCTGTAATTAATACTGCGTTGCTGCACTGCGTTAACGTATTGGCTTGAGGTCAAGGATGTGCACATTTATCTCTCGAACCTATGCTGCTCTTAGTGGGGTAGTGAAGTTATCCAGCACGCCCGACACTCCGCTGCGTGAGGCCTTGGAGGAAAACGGTAGAATCTGATGTTGGGATTGAGGCCTTCTTGCTCTTGGCAGCGCACGACGCAGCAGTAACGACGGTGACGCTTTTTCAAGGCTGAGCTAGGTCTCTCCGAATCGGCGTCGCCGATTCCTTCTGCTTCCAGCATTACGTCCCACGGCACACGGGGAGTCGGTTTTCGTAAAACTAGACTGCGGCCAGCTCGCGGCGTGGTCTGTGAGAAGTGACGAGCATTTTTGCACTCGCAACAGGGCAGAAAAAAGTGCGAATCAACGTAAAACTCGGGCTAGAAACGTGCTTCGCCACAACCAGGACTCAATACTACCCAAGCTGGTACTACCCAGTTAACTTTTCTCGCCGCCACCAGGCGCCGCTACTATACCTCAAATGCCAGCGCAAGAGGCCCATAGACCAAAGCTTCATGGCATTATCCGGGCAACGCGCGCGGGCGAGCTGCTCAGTGCGCGCTTTCTGCTTCTCACCGAACGTCGCAGAAATGTTCCTCGTGGAAGTGCTTGCTGCACACCCGAGTTGTAGCCGATGGCTGCTTGCCGGTATTAGGTTCGCAATTCAAGCTACACGCAGCTTCTTGATGTGAGGGTGCTTGTGAAGGCTGACATCGGTCTCCGTTGTGTACGTGCGGCACTGCGGCACCAAGCAGTAACCTACCATGTTGGACGCCTTCAAAAGCAGCCAGTACCTGTTATAGTGCTTTCAAGTGTAGTCAAGCTGACACCCGAAGCGGGAAAACCGGCAAAACCTCCCCACTTAATCAGAACCGCAGCGCATGTGGAACTTTAAGCTTTCGTTTGTTTTCAGCTCGCTTCGGTAAAGTAAAAGCTGTGTTCCGAAAAGTAAAGCTATGTCCACGTGATTGCTCATACCACGACGTGTCACGCCGACGGCGGCGCCAGTTTTTCCAGTGGTGGAGCTCGCCCCCAATAGTGGTAGAGTGGATGTTTGCCATGTGTCGCGACGGATGTGTTAAATTGAACTGTGGCATTTCTCGTGTTTCGTATAGCATGTTTATTTATGTTTTGCGCCAGCCCCATCGTAACATTTGGCACAGGTATGAGCTCCTGCAACAGTGCAATGACCTGTACGAATCTCGGAATTTGACTAATGGCGTGAGTGCACCAAAATAGGAAAGAATTTCTGCGCGTGTATCCGATATGGATTTGTGTTCTTTTTGTTTCAAAAAGTAGACTGAGAGCACAATTTTTTACTACTATATATAGAGAGAGAATGCGACACTCCTGTTCATGAGGCATGTACGATTCCCTAAGCGCTCCTATGCACACACAAAAAAAAACGGTCAGAAGAACGAAAGAAATTGCCAAAATGTCTGGCACTAAGAAATGAAAAAGCTCCATTGATCCATGTCAAAACTTCTTTTGGCAACGAATTAAGATTATACGTGCCAGTCAGGCACGTATAACAGCAGTCAGGAGGACAGTAAGTTTTCTTTACTTCAATGTGGCAGTGAGGTGTACTCCCAGGAGAGTTGCTTAGAAGACCAGCGATTTCCTCCCACCATAGCTTATTTCTGTTAGGTAAAAGAGAGAGACAGAAAACTAAACAACAGAAGAAATGCAGGGAGGTTAACAAGACGCACGTCCGGTCTGCTACCCTGCAGTGGAGAAAGGGAATATAGGGGGGGGGGGGGGACTAGGAGAGATAGAGCACAGTTTTGCGCACATTTGAAGATGTGCATTGTCTATAAATGGTCGCAGAAACCTGCCGACTTGAGGTACTGCAATAATGATATCGTTTCCTTCGACGCGCGCGGCAACAATCAAAGAGTCATCGTTTCCAAAAATGGTTTAGAGTCCAGCCAGTTTAAAGCTGTTCGAAGCGGTTCACGCTCGACATATTATCGCGGAGAAATACACAAGTGTTAGTTCATCTGCTTTCGGAAGAGTCGCACATGGCCGTATCCATTATTCCGATGTGGAAAGAGTAGGCTTTGTAATTGACACCAGAACCAGAGGCGGGGCAACAATGTCGCCTCGAAGCGGAAAACTTCTGATGACACTTGTAGCTTTAGGGATGGTTCAAGTGTATGTAAATGACAGTTCGAGAGGTTTCTCTGTCGTAGCTTTAGCCGGGAAATAAAGTTTCCTTGCAGCGTCGGTTCTGTAGAGGGGGATCGATCGGAACTGTTCAGGCTCCTTCCTATACATGGGCGGTCCGGAGGGCCTCGTCAGCGAGGTCATTACCAGCAATGCCGGTGTGTCCAGACAGACTCTGAAATCGAGTTTCATTTCTCTGTTATCTCACCTACCAACTACTCCTAAGTCCGGTGATATGTGGAGAAATGAAGACTCCGAAGTGCTGCCCTGAAGTCGCAAATTATTACTCATTTACGAGGTTGCTCTTGCAAGAGGCATTTTACAGCATCACGCAGGGCAGCAAGTTCTGCCGCCGTTGATGTTGTCATATGTGATAGTTTTAATGTG
The DNA here is from genome assembly GCF_013339745.2 of Dermacentor silvarum. Classification (NCBI taxonomy): domain Eukaryota; kingdom Metazoa; phylum Arthropoda; class Arachnida; order Ixodida; family Ixodidae; genus Dermacentor; species Dermacentor silvarum. The sequence goes on from NC_051154.1 coordinate 248,661,549, forward strand.
ATTGTATTAGCGTAGTCGGAATGAAACCTACACCTGTAAAGCTGATATATGACACCAACACATCCTTATAGATGTGTTTTGTCCCCGTATGTCTCATGAAATAAAAGCAGCCTTAACTTTTCATAGTCCTTTTTGGGTGATTCGCCTTCTTCGTTACACCCGGAATATTTAGGCGTAGCTGAGGCCGTTGGAGACACCACAAGTGAAATGAAGGCCTTGCTGCTGGTGTGCATCCTGATGGAGAAAAACCTTGATGGGTGACGATAACTTCTGAAAATGAGGCACGAGGGATCTCCGAGGGCAAGAGAGGAAGAGGGCAAAATGGTGATCGGGGACGCAGGAAATATGACGAATCTGCGCCCTGAAACAATCCACAATAACAATCCACAACGGATGATCTTTACTGAGCACGATTGTTGCAAATATTGAAGCGCAACGAGAAAGTCCTAAACTTGTGTGCAATTCTTGGCCCTTTAATCTCTCCAATGAGCGAACATTCTACCTGCATATATTGGACAGTACAAGAAGGCTGCATCGCAGAAATCCCAGAAATTTAGCTCTTTATAGTTGAAGCGTGGAACGTACAGATGTGCCCCATGTTTTCTCGCACATGGGCAATCGACGACAGTCTTTTCTTCAGATACGCGCAAGATTTCAATCGATTATTACACCCAAAAATCGATGGGTCTTTTCTTAATTCAGCGCGTCCATTAATTAAGACTGGGTATACGGCGTCATAAGTTTGCGTGTTAAAGCAATCAACGTCCCTTTCTCTGTGGACACAGCGAAGCTTTATGTTCGAAGGTGAGTTGATGTCAAGTTTGCCGCCCGCTGTAATCGCACACGCTCCTGAAGGCGAGTAGCCGCAGAAATCCAAAGGTAAATCTCATATTCACATATCGAAAGGCAGAGACTGACTTTAGTAACACCAGCTACACCAATGATGGTCACATACAACCAAGTGGGGCCTAATACTCCTTCCTCAGGCACGCCGCAGTACGTGTGATGTTCAGCGTTGGGACCATCTCGTCTTCTCACAAAAGCGATCAACGAGTTATATAGTCGCATAACCAACGGCACATGTGGCTGCCAATTTCAATAGCCTCCAGGTAGTTGAGGATGGCTTCATGACAACGGTTGTCATATGCGCCTTTCACGTCGAGAAAGAGCGCAACTGATTTGCGCTTGCTGTTATTCTCTTGTTCAAAGAATGCTGTGAGGTCAATAACACTTTCAATTGAGGAATGACCTCGACGAAAGCCTGCCAAACTGCAGAAAAAGTGGAAAACAGAAAGCGGAAACGGTACGTAAGTATATCGCAATACATTTTTTGTTCGCGTTCATCACACAATTTTTGTGCTGTATCTATACAGGAGTATCATTGCACTCTTTCTCAGCACTCGAGATAGCAGAGTTCGAACCCCCCCCCTCCCCCTCCCTTTCATTCTATCAAGAAACTAAAGACTTGGGAAGCTTAGGACTCTAGGACGTAATCTGTTGTCTCACATTACGCTCTAAATATCTATCACAAGCGTTGTGTCGCTCAGAGCTTTTAGAATTTGGGTATGTGGGTGTATGAACTCAGACACATGCATGCGCTCGAACCCATACGCATACACACATTTACACACACACGAGCGCACACAACTTTAAAAGAACTCAGGAAAACTACACCTGTGCTAGCCATTTCGAGCCTGTGGGAAAACAATGGATGCGTATGTTTTTTCACACACACACGCACGCACAGACGCACGTACACGCGCGTGAACACACACACACTCTCGCTCGCCCTTGTTCGACAGATTCGTATAGATACCGGAATTAAAAGTTAAATTAAATTCTGGCGTTGTACGTCCAAAACCATAATATGATTATGAGGCACGCCGTAGTGGGGGACTTTGACCACCTGGGGATCTTTGACGTGCACCCATATGCACGGTACACGGGCGTTTCTGCATTTCGCCCCCATCGAAATGTGGCCGCCGCGACCGGGGTTCGATCTCGCGACCTTGTGCTCATCAGCATAACGCCGTCGCCACTAAGCAACTACGGCGGGTCATAGATACCGCATTAACATGTGAGTCAGCCAAATACGTAAAAACTGCATACTACAAAGACGGATTGATTTTTTATGTTTAGTATGAAGATAAAAATAAGACAAATCGGGGATGGGCTACTTATGATGCCGATAAAAGTGCAGCCTTTTTTTATTATTTAGGTAACGAAAGATTCTTTCCCATTTCGGGGAGGGGATGTGGAGGAGGGGATCTTATTTTAATGCTTAGAGAACGCAAGACCACGCGGCCTACCTGCACACTGTCTAGTTCTTGTTCCAACAGTAAGTAATCATAAATCCTTGACAAAAATATAGAAATGTCTTTATTGAAAAAATAAATAACACAAAGCATCACTAACTGCAAAGGAGGAAGCCAGATCCAAATGTGATCTGGACGGGGTGATGCTGTGTATATACGAGAACAATTCATGCACAGCTATCGTGAGCACTGTGTGAATGCATCCGCTTCGTCCCTGAACAGCTGCGTGCGGGCACCCGCGGTGTGACGGAACGAACAGCAGAGCGCAAATTTCATCGTGGTGAGGCCATTTGCATTAGTCGTTCTTCAAGGAATGACACCGCCAGCTGCCCGGGTAGCTCAGTCGGTAGAGCGTTAGGCTTTTAACCTAACGGTCCAGGGTTCGAGCCCCTGCTCGGGCGGGTATATTTTTTCGTTCTTTTTTTTTCGATTCACCTAATGACTATTACAATGACGAAGCGGAGTAGCGACTCCAATGTCAGTTAATGCTTTTGTTCAAAACGGTCAAGTGTCCAAGTGAGCCACGATGGTCAAGTGTCCAAAGTGAGACACGATGGTCCAAGTGAGCCAAGTGATATTTGGTGGTCACAGTGCTTTCACATTCATCCACGTAGGGATAACTAAGTGCGCCTTGATCTTTTACAAGCGAAGCTTGTCTATATCTAGCCTGAACGTCCCCGTCTGTTCGCAGAAATTATCATCATTAACAACGGATCGAGCGTCGTCGTCTTCTTCCACAGCTGGCAGGTTGGCGCCCCTCGGCGCAACCGCACGAGCGCGTTCGTTCCATTGCTCCCGCGTTCGTCGTCGTCGTCTTCTTCCCAGCTGGCCTTGTTGGCGTTCATCATCAGGGGCTCCATTGTCGCCCCTGAACCTGCTACCCCTTTCCAGTACACTGTAGCCAGGGCCGTTTCTTCCTGCAGGCGAAACAGGCGGCCGCCTAGGGTGGCTCCTCGGGAGGGGCACAACACTGTTCACCACCTGTCCCCGCGCTTCATCAGTACCTTTCACGAGCTGGATAGGTAGGTACGAGTAGATGTTGCGAGGCCCTTTAAAACTAACGGGCTTTGTAACCGATGCCCCGAACAAAAAGTGGAAAGGAACAGAAGGAATAAAGTATTTATAGTACAACACTCTGAACCACTGACACATCAGTCATATATATGGTAAGGGCGATCCAGACGTCTAATTCGTTTAGTCACCGTCTTTCGAAGTCGGCGCGTTATCGAGCAGACTAAAACCCAACGCTTGTTAACGCCTGCGCAAGCGTTACGCCCTCCTACCGTGAAATCTGTTGAACCGTACAAATATTAGGGGCTCGTGGATCACGCGAAATCACAGTGGCAACGTGCGACCTCTGTGAGGCGCACGTTGATGCGTGGTTGATACTGCCTTACACGTGTTGCTCGAATCATCACCACCATTCCTTACATCGCTGGAAGCTTATTAAGGGGAAGCACCTTTCAATCAGCTATCTCGCGGCTCATTCTCGCGCTGGAACGTGAGCTCGTTATACATTTTATTTTATAGATTAGAAAAGGTTTATATTGGGGTAGTTCGTTTGACATGGGACGTGCCTATGCTGAGGATGGAACGCATCGCGACAACACGACTGACTGTAATGTTCATTACCGTACATCACCGTGCCTGTTGTATTTCGTGTTCGATGTGTTTCTTGTTCCTCTTGGTGGACGATGGTCCTGTTAATTTGTTATTATCTTTAAATTGGTAGCTTTACCGCATTTAAATACGGTGTTACTTAATTTGTTTTGTGAGAGAGACTTACTGTGCACTTGTACTCATTTTAGAGATTTCGAATGTACATCAATGCGATTTGCGTAGCTAACTAGTGCATCGCATGGCTTCCTTGTGCTAATAATTGTAAGCGCCCTATGCCGCGCTGGAGGAGTTTTGCTGGTACGTACGACCAACGTTGTCTTTCTCTCACGATTGGTGCGGCGCCCTCACCACGTGTCGAAATGCATCCAAACGAGACCTTCGTTAAAAGGGACACACATAGCGTTCTTTGTAGCATTGCGAGAAGCGTCTTGTACGGAAAGTGCGAAGGACGCAGAGTGGGAAGCGGCTTTGGTGAAACAAGAGCACGCGTCTTCTTTGGCACGGCCGTTTCTGCGCGTGGTTGTCCGCGCGGCTGAAGGCATGCGCAGCCGGCGCACCGTATCTTGTGGCGGGCGCAGAGAGCCGAGATGACGGGTAGTAACGTAGAACTGTCTTCTCGCTGTCCTAGTGTCAGAGGTCGTGTAATTTCAAGTTTAGGAGACGCGTTCAAGTGAGCGGCAGCTTCCCGTTGCCGCTGTTTGATTGTGATAGCAATTACATGGACACTTCAGCCGCATTTCTGCCGCCGCCGTTGCCGTCGCCGTGAGGCTCCGTATAAAGTCAAAGGGCAATACAATCTTCGCCGCGTGCCGTATGCTGTATGTGTGAGTGAAAGCATGCGAGCATGAGCCGGCAATCACGGCTCAATCTCGCGCACGCAAGGGAAGTAAGCGGCGAGGAAGCGCGCCGTCTACCGTTGCGCGCAAGGCTACGGGGGGAGGGTAGGGAGGAGCGGGGGGCGCGTTCTACTCAGGCCGACGCGGGCGGCCGCTGTATCTTGAAAGCCATCTGCGATGGGGCAGAGTCCACCCTGCGCTGTGTTTTCGCGGCTTAGTTCGCGTTGGTGCGAGCGGCTGCACGAAGGTCAATTCGCTCGCTGCTGCCGCCGCGTTTCCTCACACCAGCGTTTTGACAGCGAGTTTCCGCGGTCATCGAGTGAGATATGTTCATGTTGCTTTTTCCGCGCGGGACACCAGGCTTGTCAATTTAGTTAGTATGCCTATGTTCACAAGTTCATACAGCCGATAAAACTACTATCCTTACGTCTTATAGCTGTCCACTAATTTGCTATCGCAATCGATGCTCCGCCTTTCGGGCGAAACTGCGACTTTCTTTCATCACGTCAGCATTCGGATAGCAAGTGCTCGCAGTCATCAAGGGAGATCTGAAAATATTTACCTGTGCGTTCGTGATACCGTACTTTGTAATTTAGAAAGTAAGCTAATGTTCACTGCAACTGCCGATACATTTGCGGACCATAGTCTCTGTTCCTGTCTAATACTTTGCTGTCGCTATTAATGATTCACATTTAGGGCGAAATTGGGGTTTTATTTATGAATATTTTAGTAGTGGTGGATTTTGTAAAGCCTATTTATGATAAGCTTTTTGGCTTCTCTTATAGCTGGCCATGTCAAAGCGAAGAAAGCTTTCTGGAGCAGCATTTATAAAATTTAAGCGTTATAAACAAGACGGATCATAGCGATTGGCTGGGTCCTTTGTAAAACGTTTAAAGAGTGAAGACATGCCGGTTGTTGACCGTGATGCGGCTGGAAGTAGTACAAGTCGGTTTACAGCGACTTACTACCCAAAAGAAGAACTCATGATTCGTTGACGTCGAGGCAATGGGGCACCATCCTGTTTTGAAATAGTTAACATGGATGACGTAGCCGAGTGATCTGAATGTGCTACATACTTTTTGCAACAAATAATTCTCCAAAAAGTAGTTCCGCGCCCCCTAAGAACTTCATGTCCACCATGTTGGCAAAAGGAACCGACAATTCACGCCCATGCGCTCCAAACAGCAGGGACAACGTCCTACTAGATCACCCGGATTCAACGACTGGAAGAGCCCATCCATCCACCTATCCGAACATGAAAACTCCAAACAGGATCTTGAGGCCCTGTGACAGTGGATCGAGCTCTCTGCGCGTGTGGAACAACAAGCGACGATTGATACTGCACACCAAAAACTGTTGTCCGCAGACATTGGCAGGCTGTTTTGCAAAAGTTTGTAAGCCGTCGTTAAGTTCCTTGGTCAACAGAATCTAGCTTTCAGGGGATCCAGCAATGAGTTGTCTGAAAAGGACAATGGAAACTTCTTGAAACAAGTAGAAATGTTGGCAGATTTTGACCCATTCTTTATGGAGCATATATGTCAGGTTCAGAATTCACAAATATGCGCCCACTACTAGGAAAACGTTACTCAGAATGAGTTGATTAATCTGATTTCAACGGAAGTTACAAAACGGGTCTTGCAGTTGCGGAGAGAAGTCAGATATTATTTTATAATAGTATACTGCACTCCTCATTCTAGCCATATGGAGCAGGTGGCCATAGTAATAGGGTTTGTTGCAATTAGTCGCAACAATGCAAGCAGCGGTGAAGTAAAAATAGGGGAGAGGCTCATTGAGTTCCTACTTGTGCATGATTCCACTGGAGCTGGCCTAACAGAATAACTTCTGCCAGTGCTGGAAATGCGAGAAATTCCACTTGCTGTAGTAATGCACGGAGAGGCATGTTTCCAACATGAAAGGCAAACAATCCGGAGTTCAAAAGAGAATTCTGCAACTGAACAAATGAGCCTGCTTTGTGCCTTGCAGCGCTCATGCTTCGAACCAGCTCGTGAACGACGCGGCTGTGTGCTGTCATGACGCTCTGTGTTTTTTTTTTTTTTTCAGGAAATAAACGTATTCTTCTCATCGTCAGTTCGTCATTGGTGTATGCTAAAGAGCCACGCGAGCAACCTCGCGGTGAAACTTCTCTCAGAGGCAAGGTGGTCCAGCAGAGTGGAGGCAGTCCGTCCTTTCCGGAATCAGATTGATGAAATATACTATATCCTAGACATTTTAGACAATCAAACTTTTGAAGCCATGACAAAGCATCAGGCAGCCGTGAAGTTTAAATTTTTGTGCGGAATGGTGATTTGGTTTAATACAGTAAAAAAAAAAAAAACAGATTTAGTTTTGGCTTCAGAGGCCAAATTTGCAACTGCCGGATGCTCTTGATGCTCTGAAAAGCGTGGGCTGTTTTCTAATGAGACACCGATCTGATCAAGGGTTCCAGGAGGCACTGGGAGAAGCAAGGGAGCTGGTATCGAAGCTGGAAGTCGAACCTGTTTCTCTGAGCGCATCCTCTGCTCGTCTTTAGAAAAGGTCGAGGCAGTTTTCATATGAAGGAAACGATGAGCCTCTCATTGACTTGGAGACGAAATTCCGCGTGGGCTTCTTCACCTCCATTTGAGACGTGGCAATGAACTCTGTGACTGCTGGGTTTGAACATAAAGAAGAGCACAGCAAGTACTTCCAGTCCTCATAGGACTTCAAGAAGCGGGATGGAGCCCCTCGAGAAGCGCTCTCGTCGTCGCAGAACCTGGCGGGTCTTCTATAACTGATGAGAACGGGCTAAGTCACATCCTTGGATTAGAACTTTGAAACGAGCTCATAGCACTCTCCCGGATCACTAATCAAGGAATGTCCCTAAGGTGATAAAATACGATCGACATTGCTCTCAATGTCGTCATCGCACTGCGAATCACAGTCGCGTCTAGAGAAAGGAGTTGCTCAAAGCTAAAAATTATAAAAAGCTAGCTCCGTTTCACAAAGTCCCAAGATAGATCAGTGGGCCTTGAAATGATATCAATAGAACAACAGCGACTGAAACAGAGCTTTCCAATACCCTGAAATACTTTATTTCTGCGAAAGCCGGCAAAGTTAAGTTTCTTTGAACAACTAATAGCTTCTCCTCGAATTGAAGCGTTTGCAGCGCCTTCATATACGCCTCTTCATCATATGAGCAGTAAAAGGCGCACGGCGACCATTTCCCCCTGTCTGCCTTGTGCGAGCCGGCGTGGCGCTGCATGAATGTGTTGCCGTCGCGTGCTGAGGAACGATTTGGAAATGTTATGGCTCATTCTCCGTGAAATTTGCTTGATGTCAGTTCATACACGGTCATTTAAGGATCCCTGTGTAGCCCTTCTGTACAGCGGTAACTGCAGCATTCGGAAATTTCTTTTGGCTACGCAAACGTGCGACAGGCATCACCAGCTGCGGTGTGTGTGTATGTCTTGTGAACTATTTTAGTTATTTCGGTTTTCACGCGACAAAAAGAACCGGCGTCTGTGAATCGCCAGCGTGAATTCGTAAATCTTTTCTCTGTCTGATCGCTTGGCGTGGGGACTAAAACATAACAGGGGTCGTCTACGGCCAAACCAACGCAACCTCGAAATGTCTAAGCGTCAATCGTCATAAAACATTTGCGTCGGTCACCGGGATCCTTCTAACGTATTTCAAATCTACTAGACTAAACATCGCTATTCCATGTCTATGACCCACCTTGGCTTTGGCCTTACGCTGCTAAGCCCGAAAGTGCGGGATCAAATCGGCCACAGCTGCCGCATTGCGAAATGCAAAACCGCCCGTGTACCTGCATTGGGTGCATGTTAAAGAACCCCAGGTGGTCGATATTAAACCGGAGTTTCCCGCTACGGTGTGTCTCATAATAATATCGTGGTTTTGGCACGGAAAACCCCAAAATTTAATTTTCTTTATTGCTATGTCTATGTTAGCCTCCTTTATGATGGCGATGGCTGCGGTTGATAAACCAGCATTATACATATTGTCACGAGCACTGGCAAAGACAAAGACGTTGTAGTGGGGCTGAGTCAGACACCCTCCTGTCGTGTTGAAAACCTGCTGAAATCTGTGCGTTCTGTGCAGTCTTGACTAGAGAAGTGCTAGCCGTTTACTATTAAGTAAATACTCCCCGTGACAGCTTTTTGGTGGAGGTGCGGGGTATCGATCCCCGTACCTCTCGTACCTTACCTCTCGTACCCCGTACCTTTCTTGGACTCTGCTCCTACGTTCACCGCTTTGTTCTCAACTTCGCGGACATTGCTCGAACCCTCATGGACCTACTCAAAAAGGATGCGACCTTTTCTTGGGGCGCGGACCAAGCGACTTCCTTTGCGTCGCTGATTTCTGCCCTCACTTCACCACCTGTGCTGGCTAATTTTGACCCGGATGTTAGAATAGAACTTCGCCCCAACGCAAGCGGCCATGGCATTGGTGCTATCCTCGCCCTAACACAGAACGGAGCCAACCGTGTGATAGCGTATTGTCACGGAGCGGCATAGTTTCGAGTCATCGACACGCCGATTAACGGGCGCCAAAAACGTCATGGTCTCACGGTGCGGCATAGTTTCGAGTCAGCGACACGCAGATTAATGAGCGCCGTATGGCCGGCGGCCGCTGTTTCTTCTGTGCTTGTCAACGGTACCAAGTGTGTACGTGTGTGTCTGTGTGGTGCAGTGTGGGGGAGCGACCTCTGACAGCGGGGGGGGGGGGGGGGGGGGGGGAGTGAATCATCCGTTCCCTCGCCCCTGATTAAAAGGGGCGGGGCCAAGACTTTCGGGAGGAGTCATGAGATAATTAGGTTAACTGTCACCCATACCTGCCATTCCCCGACCTAAGGAACTAGGGAAAGGAGAGGCTATTTAAGCGCAAATTTTATGCCCTGCTAATCAGTCTACAAGCTGAGCCTGTAATCGGCTGAGAAGCAGTGGAGAGGCTAGTGCCGTCCAGTATCGCCTGGGCCGCCTAGCCACGTCGGAACTCCGAGGAATTAGTTGACGTACGAGACGACAAACCAACGCCTGCAACGAAGCTCACGGTAGTTCACCTCAAATTAGCTCAACCTGCTTGAGAGAAGTCGTCAGATCTAGACTCCCGGGAAACCCAGCCCAGCAATTGCATCCACCTCAACAAGATCGGCTCGCCGGCATTCTTCAGGAAAGCTTTGCGGGCCGACTTCACGGTTTATGGACTTGCTGCTGCTGCCCGGCCACGCGTATGACATCGTTGGTTTTCTTTTGAACTTTACTACTTACTACCCTTTGACACCTTGCTCCCATCTGATCCGGCCTCCACGTCCACGACTTCCTATGCGCAAGATTCCATCACACGTGCGCTCGTCGCGCGCACAGTAACCCGCGCTCGGCTCTCGTGATCGCAGACTGCACAAAAGCCCATTTACGATCGTCGACACCGGGATACTGATTTTCCACCGGGCTCTCTCGTCCTTCTCTGGCTCCCATCTCGTCGTGTCGGCCTCTGTGAAATGTTAATGTCGCAGTACGTCGGGCCCTACCACGTGCAGCGCCAGCTGACTCCCGTCACCTATGAGACATCTCCCATGGCATCTACCTCATCGACTGCCACACCACGAAGTGACATCATACATGTTTCCCGCCTCAAGCGTTACAACTGTGATAACCGATTTTGACCACAACAAGCACCGGGACGGTGCTTCACCGGCCGGGCATAATGCCACGAACACTGGCAAAGACAAAGACGTTGTAGTGGGGCTGAGTCAGAGGCCCGCTTGTGGAACTGAAAACCTGCTGAAACATGTGCGCTCTGTGCAGTCTTGACTAGACAAGTGCTAGCCATTTACTGTTAAGTAAATACTCCCCGTAACAATATAACATTTGCGCATCGGCACTGTCTTTTTGTGATGTAAAGCAGTAATACCCAAAGGAGATCGCATAAACAGAATCCGACGGCTATTTGTGAGGACACAATTTCCGTGATACGGGTGAGTGCGTCATCAAGGATGGGACCAACAAGACCGAAAAAAAAATCGGTTTTCATCCTCTTCTTTCGCAAACAAATAAAAATAAATAAATAAACATGGGCTAACGCCGCAATAAGATCTCGCACGGTCATTCCGTATGCTTTGGACCATGCGCTATATAGAACAAACAGATGTATAACCCAGAATCTACCACTAGTTCGAACTCTCGCGCAGCCCGCAGCTGGTCTCTCACCCCTCGACAAGTGTGATTCACAATATACGCTATGTTTTTATTACTAACCAAGACTACTTCATTCGTGTATGGAAGCCAGCTGGTCCAACAAATGACGTAGTCGTGCAGTGCATCTACATATAAGAATTTGGACGCTTGTAACAGTAAACAGCACAACTTTTTCCGTTCCAGAACGGTACCCACGCTTTTAGTATCTTCATATATATGACGATCTTAAAAGCATCGGTATCGTTCTGGTACGAAATATATGACGATCCTAACAGCGTCGGTACCGTTCTATGTTTCGTAGCTACTCATTGCTGCTAAACCAGAACTTAGAACTACGGTGCGAATGCTGCAGTGAGGTCACATTACTGAAACGAATTTTCAGCAATACGCAACTGATGTCCGAGGCTGATGGTATAGGCTCAAACAGGCACGCACACATCGCGCTGGGTGCTCCGTCCGCCTCAACGCCACAGAAACTCCGGCCATGCTGACTTAACTCACTTCAGTACGTCTCACAGAACCATTTCCCACGTAGAAGACGCGACGCCATACTAAACCGACCACGAAGGCGCGGAACAAAGGTCTATACATGTATGCGCGTCTAACTTTTCCCTGCATGGCACTTGATTATTATTGCCGATGCTTGTAACGTGTTCACTCATTTGTTTGAACTCATGACGTGTTGTTATATTATTTTCAATTTGGTATTAAGCAGCGTTTGACCTTTCATGACGATGTTTCCCGTTAATAGTGTTTTATACCAACTTTCGCCCGTCCCGCATGTTTTTCTATATCATTACTTTTGTCAAAGACGTCTATAATATATTGTTTCGTTGTTCCAAACCTATAAAGGATTTCTGTTATACGCAAACTGGATTCCCTTTTGATTTTATTGCGATTATAGATACTCCCGCGGCATTTCTGCCGTCGCCGTGAGGTTCGGTATAAAGTCCAAGGGCGATAAAATCGTCGCGGCGCGCCGTATGCTGTATGTGCGAGTGAAAGCGTGCGAGGGTGAGCCGGCGATAGCGGCTCAATCTTGCGCACACATGGGAGGGAAGCGGGGAGGAAGCGCGCTGTCTTCCGTCGTGCGCTAGGTTCCGGGGGGAGGGTAGGGAGGGTGGGGGGCGGTCGTTCTACTCCGTGCGGCCCGCGCGGCCGCCCTGCGCTGCGTTTCCGCGGCTTAGTTCGCGTTGATGCTAGGCGCAGCACGACGGTCAATTCGCTCGCTGCTGCTGTCGCGCATCCTCACTCCAGCATTTTGATAGCGAGTTTCCGCGGTCATCGAGTGAGATGTGTTTATGTTTGCTTGTGCGGGCGTGACACCATGCTTGTTAATTTAGTTAGTATGCCTGTGTTTACAAACTTATACGGCCGATAAAACTACAATTCTTACTTCGTATTGCTGTCCACCAATTTGCTATCGCAATCGATGCTTCGCCTTACGTGCGAAACTGCGACTTTTTTTTTAGCCACACCGTCCTTTATATGGTTAATTGGTCACGGAATAACAAAATGATACCCAGAAGCCTCCGTGCTACTGTTTTTCTGACAAAATCTAGTAATGTTTCAAAAGTGACATTTGTGTTTTTCAATATGCTAGCATAACTTCAGTACCAGAGTGGAGAGGGGCGAATTAATCTGACTTTGCCTGGGGCGACAAAATATCCTGAAACGCCTCTATATACAGTACATGTACCTTTTCTACGTGCTGCATCTACTATACAATTAGAAACGTATAACCCCAGTTTTTGCTCTAACTACTAGTGTTCATTGCTATATTGGTGAAAAGAGAGGAAGCATGCTTAGGTTAGAAAAAAGTTTCCGTTAAACACAAAAAAGTGAAACAGTGCAAATGTCTTTATTTTTAGGGAATGTTTCGCGTCTCTCAGAGAGATTCTTCTACCGGTGTGTCAGTGTTGCACAAGCACAGGTGATGGCGAAGTCCCACGCAAAAGAAGAAGTCGTGTCCCATGCTTTTGCAGAACACGAAGCATTCGAACGGGTTGTCTGGGCAACCGTGCGAGACGTCTGAAAACCAGTCGGGAAAGAACGATTAGGACGGAAATATTGAGGAATATACGATTTCAAAACTGTCATCAAATTAAAATCCATTGCATTTCGCATTCATCTGAAAATAGAATTTAATGTTCCACTATCTCAGCCGTTCCATCGAAGCAGTACACAGGCTGACTCTTGGCATTACGTACCTACACACACTGTTTTCTACATAGTAAATATCGAGCCGGAAATGTAGCCTGCTCTTGCTCGGAATCAGAAGAGAACATTGAACGACTTTCGCTGCAAAGCACTATTCATGCTCCGCAATATATATATATATATATATATATATATATATATATATATATATATATAAAACAAGCGATAAATTACGCGCTCTTGACAGAATACCGCTCTCACTTCAAAAAATAAATATTGGCACGATGAACAACAACTGAACTGCAAATGCGTGCCGTTAGCGCCTTAAAAGAATTCTTGCAAATGTCAAGAATCGCTGAGAATCACTAGTGCGACGTTGTATGTTATGCATAAAGCAAAACTTTCTTTGTATACCTTCCCGGGTTTGGCCGGCCAGCTGCTGGATCAGTTGGTATGTCGGCGGAAATATTTCTGAATACATATGCGAAACTCATATGTGTGAAGAATGAAACTGCCAGCACTCGGGCTTATAAAACCCCTGTACGCTGAGTGCTAAAGCGGTGCCAGTAAGTGCACCCTTGTTCTGCACAATAAAAAAAAAGAAATTGCTACATAAAATATGAACACATTATGTCGGCTCATAAGTATGTCTAAAGCACACTGACGTTCTTAACGAAGGGGGTATTATATTCGACAGATTTTTTATTTAATTGATTTTTAAGGCATTCGGTATATGCCAGTGTGACAGAAAAGGCACAAAATCTTTAAATGTATATAGATATGTGCGGTATTTATTTCTGCGTGCAACTTTCATCACTCTTCTCTCCTCGAGAAGCGTCGTACATCGCCTTCGTACTCCTGACATGGCTGCCTAAACGTCTCACGCAGCGCGTCCATTTAATTTGGTCTTTGTATTTTGTGAGTAGTGCAGTGCATAAACACAAATATCGCATGAGAATAAAATCGTGACCTTTGTGGTGGATCATTGCATGAGATTATACGCTGCGTGGGATGAAAGTAAACAAAATTGTACCATCGCCATTAGTTGTAAAACACATAAATAACCGCTACACTAAAGCTTCGCGTCACGTTCGTCACGAGGGACGAATAATAAAGAAAGCTTCCTCGCATCGATTAAACTTTCCTGTGCTTTCTTTCCATAAAAATAGATCATCCGGCACACGTGTAATGCTTTTTTTTTTTTTTTTGCATGTGCATTCCGAAAACCAACTGACATGGTAGGGTGGAGGAGGGGGGTTGCGAGAAAGGTGCTGGATCGGTGGACCTCGAAGGGAGTGGGGACACGAAGGGAGCCCAAACCCGCACCTAGATCCCGTTGGTCTAGGTGAGAACACGAAGCAACTCATAAAAACGATTTCATTCATAAACTTGGTGTTCTCGTTATTCAGGAGTAATCGAAATTAAAAGCAATAAACCGCTCAGTGTAAGAAAAAAAAATGAGCCTATATCGCAGTTAAAACAGGCCAAAAGCTCTAAAATCAATTCATCCTTTATTTTTACTCTGTTAGATGGGAGTAGAAAAGAGACAAACCATCAGTTTAATCTGGTCGCTACCCGAGAGTGTGCAAAACCGACGTGACATAGTTTTAGAAAAAAAATGGCAGGTTGACTCGAACAGCGAAGCACTGACTGGGATGGCAAGGTTTGGCGTTGCACTTGAACTCCTCGGGCGGTGTTCTAACTATATGGGGATCCGACTAACGCGGACGCGACATACGCGGGTACGCCAAAGTTTCCGGCGCCCTTAACAGTTTCAACACGCCGTGTAGGTCCTGTAATGGCACGGTACGGACGCCACTGTTCTGCCCGTAAAACGCCGCGCCCATAAAATTGCGTCACTTTCAGGTTTGAGCACAGATATCGTTTTGAACTTTTAATATTTAATAGTCCGAGAAGATATGAGATAAAATCCATGGGCTGGGAGTGCTATGTTTCATGACATTTCGTTGCGCGCCGCCATTCTCAAAATATTGAGGAATAATTTAGTCAGAAACGTAAGACTTGGTTTGAGCATCTTCGGAGGGTTGAATCGGCGCGTCCTTTATTTTTCAATGCCATGCCAGATGCAGCCGATTCAACGGTTCACCACCCTCTCCGATCGCTCTTTCCTACTCTCCCCCGTCGGCTAGCGTTCGCGCCTGCTTTACGGTACCCTCTGGGTGGCACTTCACGATGGAAATCTGAGGAAGTAATCCTGACAGACGCGTGAAGCGTCTACCGCATCTCCATCGGAACGGCAGTGGTGCGGGCTCACTGGCTCAGACGCACGCGTGACGTAGCAGCCGTACCTTCTTGGTAGCGTCACATCACGGCAACTCACTGAACTAAGGCGCACCAACGGCTCCCACTGTGGAGCGAGCGATTGCACTGGTATTGAGAAAAATAGAGGAGGCGCTGGTTGAATAGTATAACCCTTGCATACATCCGCACGCACAAACACATAGCATCAATATACCAAAATATATGCGGCACTCTACGGCAGCGACAACGGCGAAAGTTTGCCTGGACGGATCATATTGTTACGGGAAGTATTTACTTAATAGCAAACAGCTAGCGCTTGTCTGATCAAGACTGCACAGAGCACACAGGTTCCACCAGGTTTTCGGTCTGACAGGAGGGCCTCTGATCCAGCCCCACTACAACGTCTTTGTCTTCGCCATTGCTCGTGACATTATCCCCGGCTGATGAAGCGCCATGCCGGTGCTTGTTGTCGTCAAAATGAGTTATCACAGT